>NC_048301.1:81238711-81431612 GCF_013100865.1 Trachemys scripta elegans
TGTTGTTGTCGGCACAGAGGCCCGAGGACAGCAACAGCGGGGTTCGTTGCCCGGTGTGCTTCGCGCCAATGAACACACCAGGGTGGAGAAGCAAACAAAGTTTATTTGAGATTTCAAAGTGGTGCAAGGAGACAGGCAAAAACAGTTTTCCTCTCTTTATACATTTTACAACTAAGCCCCCCCCCACTACCTCCCCCATCCCTCTCCCCTCTCTACTGAAGGCATGTTTATACATTTAAGCAATTAAATCATTCTGGGGCTATAAGTCTAGTTTGTTAGTAACTTCTCTCTAAACAGTTATCTGGTCCTGTTCCCCTTGATTTATTACCTCTTCTCCAGCTAGAAACATGCAAGCTTCATCATTATCGCTTGGTACCTGGTATGAGGAGGGGTTTGTAACTGATAACTGACTGTTTACACATTCCATGCATCTAGCTTTCGAGGTCAATTAGAGTTAAACATTGAAGAACTTTGGTTCGTCTAGGCCTAGTGACATCAACACTGTCAGCTTTGTGCTGATTGCACATGGTGTATATTTAGGTGCTGTTATATAAATAAAAAGATGGGTCCAGATACACAGGCCCACAAGGTGCTGAGACACAGCCGGCCTAGCTGCTGAGGAGGGCCTCCAGGATCTTGTAAAGGGATTGTTATCCCTGTTTGATTGATGGGGAAACTAAGGTACAAAGTGGAACAGGCACTTAAGGTGACACAGTGAGTCTTCCCAAAGCTGGGACTAGGGTCTGTGAGGAACATCTGTTCAGCAAGGGAAAGTGAGGCTCCTGACTGCCCTGGAAATCGAGTCTGGGGGATCCTAGCCCCGAGTAGGGTGACCAGATGTCCCGATTTTATAGGGACAGTCCGGATATCTGGAGCTTTGTCTTATATGGGCGCCAATTCCCCCCACCTGATTTTTCACACTTGCTGTTTGTTCATCCTAGCCCCGAGCCCCCTCCCTCCACACAAGTGTGGGAACCCCCCCCCTTCCCTTCTCCGCTTGACAGCTCCCTGCCCTGTACAAGTCCCACCCCCATGCCGGAGGCTCCACCCCCGGCAGCTTCCCTCCCCGCGCGCACTCCTGGGCGATGACGCGACTGGGAGCGGGAGCGTCTCGCCATTGGCTGCGCTCTGAGAGACGACGACGCGCTGACGTATGCCCGGCCGTGGTGCTGCTGACGCCGGGATGGTGGCGAGTTGTTGTCCCTGCCGCACCTGGGCCGGGCCGAAGAGGAGGAGCCGGAGCCCCTGCTGCTGCAGCCGGCACCGCCGCCCCTAGGGCCCGCTCCCCCTCCCCGGATACCCTCGCGGCCCAGCCCTCCCCCCGGTGCGGCTCGCAGGTGAGCGGGGCCCGGATTCCCTCCCCCACCCCCGGTGCGGCTCGCAGGTGAGCGGGGCCCGGATTCCCTCCCCCACCCCCGGTGCGGCTCGCAGGTGAGCGGCACCGGGATCCCAGACCGGCCTGGGCTCAGCTGCAACGGGGGGAGAGGGCTCCTCCTCAGCCGGGTCCTGCCCCGGCCTGCGGGGAGGGGCGGAGGTCGGGCTCCCATTGTCTGCAGCCAGGCCCTGTCCGCCCCGGGCAGTTTGCCCGCCCCCAAGGACATGGGTCGGCGGCAGCACTCAGCGGTGCCCTCCAGCTTCCTGGATCCTGATAATAACTCGGGACGCTCTTGTTGCGTTGCTTTGTGACGCCCTGGCATGGCAGGGACTGGCCAGTGCTGGAACAAGCGACTTCAGTACGCCCTGGGTTCACACCGCCACTGGGGAATACCCCTTCCTCTCCCAAACGTGGCATGTGGCCTGGAAACCCGGTTGGGGAGAGGGTGCCACTGTAGTGCAGCTGTTGCCTGGGTTATGGGCTCAGGCTAGAGCTGCAGTGGGCTCCCAGGACTGTGGTGTAGTTATGATTGAACAGGAGATGTATAAGCCATTGCATCTGAGTTCCTGGAGCATCTCACAAAGAAGGGCATGCCCAGTGTAGCATGGGGGAAGGAAGCATTGGGGATATTGAGGGAAGGGAGACAGCAAGTGGAATTTCTCTTAGATTAAAACCTAAGTAAATCATAAAGCTGCATATGTTGCCCTGGGAGAGAAGCATCTCAGAGTCTGGCGGGTACTGAATGGCTTTAAACAGTGTAGAAGTTGGACTAAATTCAAGTCTTTGCAAGTGTGATTGTTAGTGATGTAAAAATAGATCAGAGAAAGACGAAAAAAACCCACCAAATCCATGTTCTTTCCAGTGGAAGCCGATGGATCTAAAGAAGGATTTATAGATGGGGTGGAGATAGTTGGCTCACAGATTATAGAGTTCAAAGTGGAGTGGTGCCCGTTTGAGGATTTTGTTACCATACACACTTTCCAGGATTATAATGAAGGCTACATCTTTGTCATGGAAAACTTAAGGGGAAGCTAGGGTGAAAATGGGAGATGTTAGAAAAATGTATTTCTATTCACATGCTCTGGTGTCCACTCAGTATGTTTCTATTTTTAATTAAAGGGACATTTCAACATGGAACTTTGCCAAGGGTTTAAAAAAAAAGAATAAGTTACATGTAATGCCAGGCACTACACACCCACCTGAATTCCACTGTAGCTTTACAATTATATTTTCTTTTTTGAAACAAGTCTTTCTTCCCTTGCTTTGTTAAAATCCTGTATGGAAAATGAAAGTGGAGTTACTATAGAGGAGAAATAATTAAACTAAATACCAAGTGCTATAAACTTCATACTGTGAACAAAGTGTTTTCTAATTTTTCAGCTATGTTAATTTAGGCTCTACTTGCAACTTGTAGTACGCTTGAATTCAGATGAACATATGTAGGCTAAAAGGACCAGTTTGAATAATTATCTCCCCTATTTACAAATAGTAAGCCCACATGTCATACCTAGCTTCTGACCCTCCTTTCAGAACAGTAAAAATGATACAAAACAATCAAAAATAACTTTAGATTAAAACATCACTGTTTCTCTTCATAAGCCTGTGTTCTGGGACTAAAAACTTGTTAACCTAAAGGGTATTTTACTTTTGTTCTTAGCCTAAGATTGAACTGTTCAGGCTGAAATCCTATTTAGGTATTAGTTTTAATACATTAAAAACAATTTTGTAGAGTTTTTAATATAGTGTGCAGAAATTTTTGAGCTTCCGATTTTCCATGACTATTCTCAATGAGGACAAAAGTCATTTGGCATTTGTGGAGAAATCTTGACTTGCAAATAACATTTGTTTGCTAACATACATACAGCACAGCTGTCCATTAACTGAACATATTTAAGGATGGCGCTCCAGATGTATGAAAACGTCCTGTGTTTCTGGTGCCCTACATGCTCAAATACATGTGACTAATTACTCCATGTATGTTAATGTAAGAAATATAAGAAGGTATTCAGAAATGTAGAATGCACCTTACTCACAAATATCTGAGTTACCTTTTGCTGTGGGTTTCATAACCTTGAGTTTGCTGACTTCATTTATATTTTCAACTGCAATGTTGTCTTTTAACATAGTTTTTTTTGGCAAAGTGGAGGAATGGCTGCCCTTGCAGGCAGCACCAAACTTAGAATTCACTGAATGTGGAGAGGATGGAAGCAAGATAATGCTATGGCAATGAACAAATAAGCTATTAAAAAGGTATATTTCCTCCTAAATTTACACATATCAAGTACAAAATAATGGATTTTTTTACATTAAAAACACTTAGGAGGGTCTTACTTACAAATTGCACCATTGTACATAGTGTGCTCCTTTGCTCTCACTGGTGAACGGGGAGAACTACCATTCACATCTATGGTTGGGATAGAAAGGAGTACCTTTATGGCATCATTTTTTGCCATCCCTGTATTTATGGAACGGGGTCAGAGAGGAGCACATAATTCCCTGACAGCCCCTTGAGGACAATTAAATGACTACTACTCATGCATATACAACTCTATCTGTAAGTGATATTTAGGGTTGGGGCAATTTTACAAATACATGAGTGACACTATACATATGCATACAGCACATGTGAGTGTTTGTAGGAGTGGGACCCTGCTTAGCAATCATTTCTTTCTGCTCCTCCCTCTCACGGTGTGTTATAGTAACCACTCAGTTAGAGCCATACTGCTTCCATGGCTCAGTGGAGACCAATATGATGTCCCAGAGCCTGTAGGGAGGCACAGGCCCTTTGTAGTTTCTCCCAAGTTCTGTTAAGGTTTTGTGGGCTGTTTTCCTGTCATAGTGGAAAGTGGTGCATAGTGCAGTTAAATCAAAGATGTCATCAAAGCAGAGTGCATGAGGTGAGGCAATAAGGACTGAAATGGATGCTGTACGGAGATTTGAAAATGAGTGAGAGGAGTTTGGAATTGATATGGAAAGACCGAGGAAATCAGAACTTTTATAACTTCAGGAATGGTCACTAAGAACATTGGGGCCTATGGATAATTAATGTCCTGCATAGCAGACAAGCATTTGCTAGTTAAGGTCACATCTGAAAAATGCACACATGGTAAACTAAGTAGAGCTCCATTTAACTACTTTGGAAGGAGAAAAAATTGAGTTGTGTGTACCAGGATTTGATTCCAAAGGGTTCAGTTCTTATAAACTTTAATATATGGAGATATACCCTATCTCATAGAGCTGGAAGGGACCCTGAAAGGTCATAGGAGTCCAGCCCCCTGCCTTCACTAGCAGGACCAAGTACTGATTTTTGTCCCAGATCCCTAAGTGGTCCCCCTCAAGGATTGAACTCACAACCCTGGGTTTAGTAGGCCAATGCTCAAACCACTGAGCTATCCCTCTGCTCCTTGATGCTCCTCCTCCTACAAACCATTTCTTCTGACTGATTTAAGAAAAACAACCCCGATCAGTATCTCCCAGTTGGACTGGATAGGTAAAGAGAGTTCAGTTGTAAAGAGAGTCCAATGCAGCTGTGCTGCCCAACTTGTTTTGGTACACTTGCCCTTCCTGAAAGCCCCTTAATTAACATCCGTAATGTAAATAACATGTCAAAACTATTGTTCAGGGTATCCAAGGGGATGTGGTATGTAGTGAACTAAACTTGTTGCATCAGTCAATGCTTGTTGGGTTCTAAAGCATTTACAAGTAAAAAAAAAAAAAAAAAATTACACACAGCCCCAAGCTACAATGAGCCAGATTCTGCCCTCATTGTACCCTTTCATGTTACTAGGAATGCATAGGTGTTACTGAGGGCAAAATTGGGTCTTGTGACTCAAGAGGGATGCAGGAAGGAGAGTTTTATACTATATATAAAGTAATGATATCCACATCCTTTTTAAAGCCAGAAGAGACTGTTATGATTCCTGCATAACACTCTGTGATTCCTGCTTCTAGTGCTCAGCTTAATAACAATCTGTGCTCTCATTCTTCATTTCCTTTCAGATAAAGTATGTGCCAGCACTTTTAATAAATTGATCAGCTGAATTCAGAAGCGCAGCTGCTCTGCTGTGCTTTTACTGAAACCTGTGCATGCAGATTTGAAAAGGCAAAATACATTCCATTGAAAAGTGTTGCTTGTGGGGACAGGTGACTGAACAGATACAGTTTGGCTTCTCATTTGTTGTTGCAGCTTGAAGACTGGTCAAAGTGAGAAGTACAGCAAGATGGGTGGTAGTATTCTTAATGCAGGCCATCAAACCAAATCTGATAAATTATAGCACAGGCCTCTCTTGAAGAGCTAACTAAATTCTGTCAGGCGAGTGAGATGTTCTTAGTGCTGCAGTACATATAAGTTGACATTTGAGCTGCCTGTACTGTGGGATTAGCTTTCATGTACATGCTGTCAAAATGGATCTAATAGGAAACATGCTTTAGAAAGATGTGATTAAATTCAGGAAGGCCTGTTCTTGCAATGTGTGGCAGAGCCATTAGTGTGAGTAATCCCTGCATCAAGGGGAAAAACACTTCAAGGGCCTTGAAATGTTTGAAATAGAGGAGCCCCAAAGCTGCATGGTATCAAGTTGGCTACTAAATTTAAAAATTACTTATAATTTAGGCATCAGGCTATTTGAAAGCTTGTGTTTGGGTCTGAACCAGAGAGGTGCTGAGCACCTACAATTCCTAGTTAGTGCCTTCTCAAGATTTAGGCCCTTAGGCATATGAATGGGAGATGCTCAGTTGTTGTACAGTGTGATATGCCATAGTTAAGGCTACGATTTAGTCCTGGGTATTTTTAATAAAAGTCACCTGTCCATGACTTATACTAAAAATACCTGCAATTAAATCTCGGGAAGGGAGATCACGGGGGGTGGGGAGGGTGCCGGCAGCGGCACCAGCTCCTGGGGGCAGCGGCACCAGCTCCTGGGGGCAGCGGACAGTGGCTGCACTGGCTGGCCAGCCATGGACCACAGCTGTTCCGGCTGGCCAGGCACCGCTGCCTGGGGCCGTGGCTGTTCCGGCCAGCTGGGGACCGGGGCTGCGGCTGTTCCTGGGGTCCAACTGACCCCCGAGCCAGCTGTGTGGGCAGCCCTGGGGTCAGCCACACTGGCCCCTGCAGAAGTCACGGAGGTCGCAGAAAGTCACAGAATCTGTGATTTCTGCGACCTTTGTGACAGACATGGAGCTTTAGTCACAGTGTCTTTATTTTTTGTGCACAGCAGTCTGTTCATTCTGTAGAAATATGAATTGGAATAATATTTGTCATACTGCAGAGGCAAATACAGCATGAGTCTAAGGTCAGGTTATATGTTAGCAAACTGAGTACAGTCTGTACCTTTTATTTGTAGATGGAAGTAGCACTAGTGCCAAAAAGTACTTTAAGGCACTTATATTTTTAAGATTGTCTTTTTCAAGTTTAATTTCTGAAAATATTTGGAACGATAATGTTGGTACTTTATGGCTTCCCTGTCTGCAGAAGTAACATAATGTACAAAAGAATTAAACAGCACTTTCTTAATAATCAATAGCAACTCGTGATGTGACTCGGGTGTCAAAGTTCCTGTCAGGTTTCAGCAAATGCAATGAGATCCTGTTTTTTTTAAACAATATTAAATTAGCTTGAATTATCTTGAACTGAAAGGCCTGGAGAAAAAAATAGCAGAAAACAAGCCTGTTATGTATACAGTTTTCTAAGTGGTACTAATATTCATAGCAATATAATTGTATTTCCTTATTCCTTCTCACAGCCATCTTGAAACTATGTGGAAATGGGGCACTGGAGATGATTCATCCCCTAAAGCAGCAGTAAGTATTAAAAACAAACAAACAAAAAACAACAACCTTGTAAGTGCTGACTTTTTAAAAAACTTGTGAATTTTGAAAATTTCAATTCAAGATGCAGTAATAAGTATCTGCTTTTTTGCAAGGACGGTGGTTTAATCTGCTTAACCTGTTCTTCTAAGATAGTCACTAAAGGTCATGGTGGCTTCATACTCCCAGTCCTATTAGCTTCAATCCTCAGAGTCTAGCCATAACTACACTGCTCTCCTTCAGCGTGTTTATCTTGACTTAAGAAAAGATCAGTAGAAGCCATGTAAACATTAAATCAATCCGTTTTTGCAGACTAGCACTTGGCTGTACAGATCATTAGTTGCAGTAAAACGAGCAGAGAACCTCAAGAATTAAAATCATACTGACTATTTAAACATCAGTATTAGCTTTAAAATGCAAACGCTTGCGGCTTTTTGCCATTTTTCAGATTATTATATTTAATGGTATGACTCTTATAGCTTGTAATGGGAAGAGTTTTTCTCTCTTCTGCTGAAAGTACTGCCAGGTATCTAAAATTAGGCAACATTCAGTGAAACTGTTAATCTCTTCTAGTAATGGGTAAAAATCTCTGTGTATCACTTCTCATCCCTCTATAAAAGAAAAGTTTATAAAATCAACACAAATGGATTTTTAAAGTAACTAGTGCTATAATTTTGTGTCAACTTTTTGAAAACAATTTTTTGTGGTAAGAGGGAAGAGAAATGCCTATTTTCTCCCCTTAGTTTTTTTAGTTTTTAAGCTGTTGTTTTAAAACGGTAGGGTGGTGTGGATTCTTTGGATATTTTCAAGAACTCTCCCTTGACCCTTGTCCTGATAGGTGCATGTGTTCCACCCACCGCCTAGATTTCTGCTGTCATGCCTTCTGTTGGCAAGTAATCACACTTAAGTTGAGAAGTTGAGGCTTCTAATTTTGCAGTGGAATTGATTGGAAATGAGAGATTTTTATTGTTTATGGTAGCACCTACAATGTGCTAGCTGATTTCCAGGCAGACAAAAAGGGACAGTCTGTGCTCCAAGGAGTTCAGAATGTAAAGACAGACACTCATACAGAGAGTAATGGAAGGGGAAAAACAAACAGGGATTTTGTTATTGTGTCAGGTTATAACAGCATAGTGTCCCCACTGTATTGCAGTACAGTTGGCACTGAAGGGAACATTCTGTGTTACAGAGATTTCAGTTACCAGGGTTTCATTTCAGTGCTGCTTCTGTGGCTCATATTTGACAAATTATCCTGAAGCTGTCTAGACAGTATGTTTAAGTTTTAAAAATACTACCCTCTGCCTAAATTTGATTGGGTTGGCTGAAAAGCTGACGACTGTGATTTGTGCACAGCCAGCATTGTCTGCACCATTTTGTCTGTTCAAAAGTATACTTAATGTCTGTAGGCTCATGGCTCGCAAGATGCAGCAAACATGTCGGTGGCTGATTTGACCGAACAGCTGACACGTACTGAACAGCTGGTAACGCAGCTCAAAGAACTTATCAGAGAGAAGGATAATGAACTTCGGAATAGAGATAATCGGTTAAAGGTATTGTGTGTACACATCTGTGTGATTGTCCGACTACAGAAGGAAATGAACTGCAGTCATGTTTTCTTGGGTGAATAAGCTGTTTTCCTAAAAACAGGCTTAAGAGTCAGTTATATCAATATTGGGGACTGAGGAAGCAGTGATCACAGTTTGCAGGTGCATGGGGATACATTACAGCTTCCTACCAATTTACCTCCTGTTTCCAGAATTTTTAACCAGCTTTGGGTATTACATAGACAACAAATGGTCCCCAAAAAAGAATAGATGCTCTTGATAAATGTGGGGGACTATTATCAGTTGCAAATTTAAGGTTGTGCAAAGCTGGACAGGGACTTTTTCCTCCTTTTAGGCTAATATTGTCCAAAATATTGTTTGGCATTTAGTTAGGATGCAGACTTATCCCAAACTGAGCTGCTTTAGATACAAAAATTTTTCCTCCAAATTTCCTTCAATCATAATTTCTGTATTCCTTATGGTACTGCATGTCACCCTGGATTTTTGGCCACAGTAAATGGAAGGAATTTATACTGGATGCCCTATATACTGTTGAGGGGTTTTCACCATTGACTTCTTCGATTAGAGCTCATATTTGTAGTGAGTTTTTGAAAGGTATGTTTTCACCCTTCTGTTTTAATGGGACATTTTCATATTAGTCTAAAAATAAGTTTCAAAATATGGCCTTTTACAAAACCTAATATTGAACAAAGGTTTTTTTGTTTTTAAACAAATCAAACCAAACTATTTTAAATTAAACATTCCACTGCAGTGTTGTGAATCTAAATGTAGCTGACCAGAGGTACAAATGATCAAGTGACCAGCATTCATAATATCAGTGTAATATTTAGTTTGTCATCAAGGAAGTGGAGCACCTCATCCCACTTACATTGTCCGAGATGAGTAAAAAGCTGAGATAGTGTAATCTGAGTCACTTGTCTTACAAAAATAGGGGCCTTTAGGTGTCTGCAGTGGGGCATCTGAAAATGAAGGCACTCCAAATCACTATTTACTTTTGAAGGTTTAGGCCTTGAAGTAGTATTACTAACAAAGGAAAGGAAAAATTTTGTAATATATAATTTTTAATGTGACGCTGCCCCTTAAGTTACAATACCTCTAAGTTTCATAGTAGTCCAGTGCAGATACTTTGCAGTAATGAAAGGAATATTATCAGGCTGCCTTATAGTTGCAGGGCTTCTGGGCATGAAGTTAAAATGTTCTTGTGGAGGTAGGAGTTCTTGGTAACTGTTTTAGATTTATGATTTTATATATATATATATATATACTCTGATGTTGGTAGGAAGAAAAAGAAGCTTCTGAAGCCAAGCTTTCAAAAGTAAAGCTGCAAAACAAAGCCAAGGTAACATCACTAAACTCACAACTGGAAGAACTTAAGAAGCAATTATCAGGATCAGAAGGACAAGAGAAAAAAGCAGAGGAAAAAAAAAGAGTGAGTTTGTCCTTCCATTTTTAAAGTTAGACTTCAGTTTACCATGTTTCTGAAATCAGATCTGCATGGGTGGACTTGATTTTAAAATCCAGGATCCGAGATGAACTATTTGGGTCAAATTAAGGCTTTGTGTGTGTGTTCCATCCATCTTGTATATTCATCCACCCATCCACTTTTTTATAGTTTTTTACAAAAGTTAAGAACTGTTTCCATGGACATTCCATTCAAAATATAATGGAAACTATTTTTAAAGGAGTAATGATTCCTTTTGGATGTTTGCACTCCACATTTTCCTCCATCTTGCTAACACATGAGAACTAGAAAAGGAAATTGGTTAGAAAATAACTAGAGCTGTCAAGCAATTAAAAAAATTAATTGTGATTACTCATGCAATTAAGAAAATTAATTGTGATTAATTGCACAATTAATCACGCTGTTGAAAAAAATGGTATTCTATTATTATTTAATATTTTTCACATTTTCAAATATATTGATTTAAATTACAACACAATACAAAGTTTACAGTTCTCACTTCACATTTATTTTTGATTAAAAATATTTGCACTGTAAAAAAAATTGTATTTTTAAATTCACCTAATACAAGTACTGTAATGCAATCTCTCTATCATGAAAGTTGAACTTACAAATGTAGAATTATGTACCAAAAAACTGCATTCAAAAACAAAACAATGTAAAACTTTAGAGCCTACAAGTCCATTCAGTCCTACTTCAGCCAATCGCTCAGACAAACAAGTTTGGTTACAATTTGCAGGAGATGATGTTGCCCGCTTCTTGTTTACAAAGTCACCTGAAAATGAGAACGGGCATTCGCATGGCACTGTCGTAGCTGGCGGCGCAAGATATTTACGTGCCAGATGTGTTGAAGATTCCTATGTCCCTTCATGCTTCAACCACCATTCCAGAGGATATGCGTCCACGCTGATGATGGGTTCTGCTCAATAAAGATCCACAGCAGAGCGCACCGACAGATGTTCATTTTTATCATCTGAGTCAGATGCCACCAGCAGAAAGTTTTATTCTCTTTTGGTAGTTCGGGTTCTGTAGTTTTTGCATTGGAGTGTTGCTCTTTTAAGACTTCTGAAAGCATGCTCCACACCTCATCCCTCTCAGATTTTGGAAGGCACTTCAGATTCTTAAACCTTGGGTTGAGTGCTGTAGCTATTTTTAGAAATCTCACATTGGTACCTTCTTTGCGTTTTGTCAAATCTGCTGTGAAAGTGTTCTTAAAATGAACATGTGCTGGGTCATCATCTGAGATTGCTATAACATGAAATATATGTCAGAATGCAGGTAAAACAGAGCAGGGGGACATACAGTTCTCCCCCAACGAGTTCAGTCACAAATTTAATTAACACACTACTGTATTTTTTTAACAAACATCATCAGCATGGAAGCATGTCCTCCGGAATGGTAGCCGAAGCATGAAGGGACATACAAATGTTTAGCATATCTGGCATGTAAATAGGTTATAACGCTGGCTACAAAAGTGCCATGCGAATGCCTGTTCTCACTTTCAGGTGGCATTGTAAATAAGAAGCAGGCAGCAGTATTGTCTATAAATGTAAACTAACTTGTTTGTCTTAGCAATTGGCTGAACAAGAAGAAGGGCGGTGTGGACTTGTAGGCTCTAAAGTAGCAGTTCTCAAACTGTGGGTTGGGACCCCAGAGAGGGTCACGACCCCATTTTAATTGGCTCACGAGGGCTGGCATTAGACTTGCTGGGGTCTGGTGCTTTGGCTTTGGGCCCCCCAGCCTGGGGTTGTGGAGCTTCGGCTTTGGCCCTCCCACCCGGGATGGCAGGGCTCAGGCAGGCTCAGGCTTTGGTCTCCCCTCCTGGGGTCGTGTAGTAATTTTTGTTGTCAGAAGGGGGTCACGGTGCAATGAAGTTTGAGAACTGCTGCTCTAAAGTTTTACATTGTTTTGTTTTTGAGTGCAGTTACATAACAAAAAAAAAATCTACATTTGTAAGTTACAGTTTCACGATAAAGAGATTGCACTACAGTACTTATATGAGGTGAATTGAAAAATACGATTTCTTTTGTTTATCATTTTTACAGTGCAAATATTTGTAATAGAAAATAATAATATAAAGTGAGCACTGTCCACTCTGTATTCTATGTTGTAATAGAAACTAATATATTTGAAAATGTAGAAAAACATCCAAAATATTTAATAAATTTTAATTGATATTTTATTGTTTAACAGTACAATTAATTGCGATTAGTTTTTTGAGTTAATTGTGAGTTAACTGTAGTTAATCGACAGTTCTAAAAATAACTACTCGCAAAAGTGAAGGGGTCTAGTCAGTTTTTATTATCCAAGGGCAAATGTGAAAAATAATACAAATGGCAAATTAAATTAGATAAGAATCTTTCATTTCAATAATTGAAGTTTTATCATAAACGGGTTTAAAAATGTTTTAAAAAATATATCAGTATTTCTTTAAAACAGCATGATGTTTGGCACATTAGTACAATTGTTGTACATGCAGCTTGTAAAACAATTGTATTTAATACTTAAAAGATATTTTTTGTTTTAGAGAAATTAGACATAACTTTATAGGGCTAATAGATTTTATGCATGGCTTCCAAAGCATACATAATTTAACAGTTAATCTACTAATACAGTTGTGATCTATGATAAAGATCACTGGTCCTTGCTCGCAAAGCATATAATTAGGTTGTCAGATTTGTAGATGCATGGTTTCTGATTGTAAATTGTAAATAATTTCTACAAATTAGTTATCTAGGACTTTTTTTTACAGAATTCCAGGTAGTAATGTTTTACTTCAGGATAGTTTGATATAGACTCAGTAACCCTTTTCCTCTTCTCTCTACATCCCTTTCTTTTCTGTTCTTTCCTGGCTATGTGGGTTGTGCTTGCCAAGAGAAATGTGTGGACTTTTTTTACAGGATAATGCATGTCCATCCAGCATATGTGGTCAGCATGATATACTTAAACTTTGGCGGTTTTGCACAGACTTGACATAAATACTGTGGATTCTTTGTTTAGTATCTTGTTGGGACATTAAAAATACTGGGGTCCTGAGAGGAACTCTGAAATATGCAGTAGTATTTCATAAGTAGGATGACAATTTGCCTTCCAGTATTGTCTGAATTAGTGGAGTTGTGGGAATCTTTTATTTTGCCTTTAGAGGCTAAAATCTCCCTATTTACATATAGGCATCTAGAGATGGTGACCAGGAAAATGCTGCAGCTAACCGTGGGAAATTATTAGTACTTAGAAGGAGGGTTGAAGAATTAGAACTCCAGAACACACACAAAAATGAAGAACTACAAAAAAAGGTAGGATTTTATGTGATGTTAACAAGGGTTTTTCATCTACTCAGTGTAGAATTACTTTTAAAGACTGAACAGATGTATTGTGAAAATAGCCTGTAGAGATATCAGTAGAGGCTAAATGCCAGATCCTGCCCCATTGAAGGAAATGGAAGTTTTGCCATTCATTTTATTGGTGAGGAGTTAGGCCTTAAATTTGTTTTTGCTGTGGTTTACAAATAGTTGGAATTGGGAACACTGTGAATAGGGATAATGGTAGCTTGCCAACTCTCTGATTCTGGCTGAAAATGCTGCCTGACTTCTGTTTTCTTTGTGGCCTAGTATTTTTTTGGCAACAACAGGAGTAAATTTAAACAAGTGATAGCATCCCACAGGCTGTAGCTGTGCTGTACAGAGGCCTCACCTGTGAACATTTCTGTTGGCGATGCAAAACTGTAGGAATGCTGATTGTGCAGAAATTGCATGGATAATAGGGCCAATATCAGGCTGAATAGTTATACCATTGCAATCAAAATTTGATCATGTCAGAAACTTGACTTTCAGTAACCTGGAAGAGGGTGGGTGATAGAAATGTAAGTTACAAGTATAGTCATCTTTTCATTCCCAGATTGCCGAATTGGAGGCCCAGCATCAGCGAGGGGCTGAAATGGATGCCATGCTTGCAGAGAAGGAAAAGAAACTAGCTGAAAAAGAAGCCTTCATCATTGATTTGCAGCTAGCATGCGACTCAAGCAACGTTGTCAAAGAAACGCTTGCCCCTAGTGAAGAATTAAAGGTATAGCATTAGTATATGTTTATGTTAATGGCAGCTCAAGTGGCAAATCTGCATAGACCCATATGGGTTCCCCCCACCAGATGCGAGAGTCAAAGGATCCTGCTCCATTATACTAAGGAGCATACCCCTATGTCTTGCACCATTGCTTACATGAGAAAAGTCCTATTCTGATGAATTCCAGTTAAGCTGATTAATTTTTATTTGTGCATAACTTTTTACCAGTTCAACTTGGGCAAAAACATCTTGAAATAATTCTTAGTAATATTTTGGAATGAGCTGGCAAATTTCACTGATAACTTAAAACAAAAGTTGAAAACTAACTCTAAGCTAGCTTTAGCTGTGTAGAGCCTAATGAATTCACGATGCTGTCATTTTTTTTAGCCCAGGTTACATTTCTCTAATTGTCTTATGTCTTGCACTCCAAAGAATCAGCTGTCCGTGAAAGAGTCTTCACTGCAGAGCATGCAGATTCTAGTTCAAAACCTTACCAAGAAGGTTGGAGATAGTGAAGAAAGATGTAGCCTACTCCAGGAACAGATTGAGAGTCTTAAAAACCTTCAGAGCAAAGAGAGAGATCACTTCCAGGAAAGAGAAGCCATGTATATAGAAAATGTAGGTGAACAAATCGTAAATTCTTTGATGCCCAGAGTTGATACAGTGGATGTACCAGTTACCACTATATCTCAACAATTAATTTACATCTGCAGTTCTTGATTTTTTGAAGATACGTTCTACAGTGATCTAGCTGGTAATTAGAGCTTATGTAACAATGAATTAGGAAACAGTTTTTAGTGTACTATGGGTGGCTTGTGTCACTGAAATGAATGGGGATTTAAACATGGTGGGAACAGGAAATCTAATGGGTAACTGGGTGATATGAGTTGAACTGAGCTAAAATCGAAAAGCTACTTATCCCTCTTTGCCCTCCCTTCCTCCCAGAATTCACCACCAAAATATGTACATGCCATGACTAATAGTGTCGTCCTTTTACTGTAACCCTTGTCCTCTGTCATCCCTTCTCCTAGTTGTTTAGACCCTAGCCTAACAGCATGTCTAAAACTAGCTATTCAGGGCAGGGACTCCCCTTTTTATTTGTTCTGTGAAGTACCTTGGCACACTTTTGAGCACAATTAAATAAAACTAGTGCTTTTTTTTTTTTTCTGCTTCAGTTGATCAAAGCAGCTTTCTTGTTCAGCTGCTAAAGGAGCTGTATAGAGTTATAAAAGAACTTAGTTAGAATTGAGACAGCTGATTAACTAAGGGGAGAATGGGCAAGAGAATCTTGAAGTGCCTTAAAGATGTGGAAGTGAAAGACCAAATCAGTTTACAAGTAGTACACCTCTACCGCGATATAACGCTGTCCTTGGGAGCCAAAAAATCTTACCACATTATAGATGAAACCACGTTATATTGAACTTGCTTTGATCTGCCGGAGTGCGCAGCCCCCCCCCCCCCCCCCGGAGCACTGCTTTACCGCGTTATATCCGAATTCGTGTTATATCGGGTCGCGTTATATCAAGGTAGTGGTGTAGTAACAATTGTCCATTCCTGAATGGTGCTGAATACCTTCAACTCCCACTGAGATCAGCTCGCTGATTTCAGTGGGAGATGAGTTTGCTGAGCACCTCCAAGATTAAGCCCTTATATTGATAAAGTACTTTCCATCCCAATACTCCCAAAGTGCTTTACAGACTATATTTAGATATCACTTTACCCACATCAGAAATGCTGATTTTCACCACAGAGGTCACTGCAGCTGTTTAGTGGCCTGCAGTACTGCTAATCATTTTGGGATCGGAAATAAAGAATAATATATCCAGGTGAAATTACGGAGGCTATTTTGAAGATGCAGAATGTAATCATTCAAATAAAAATCTGTCTGGAACACTGGAGGTAACAGGACTGTTCATCTTAAAAAATAAAATGTTTTTTTAATATTCGTTAATGGTCAGGCCGCTGTGGTTTTATATCTGTTCCTGACAAAACTTGTGATCAGGAAAGACAAGTTTGGAAATGTAAAACAAGTAGTTAAGGGGGAGGTAGCTGTCCTACATGGCTTCAATTTGGGAAGGGTTGGGAGAGCCAGGATAGAAGTGGCCAAAGGTCAGGCATGTGTATATAGAGATGAAACGTTAAAGAATCATAAGGGAAACAACCAAGGCAAGAGGGTCGAGGTGTGTGAGGCCAAACAAAAGCAGATACTTCCATTATATTTGTAATGGTCATTCACTACAGTGTGATATTCCCTAGGGGCAAAATTCTATCCTTACTAAAGTTGTACTTGCTCTGGTCAAACTCCATTGGCTTCATTGGAGTTACTTTAGATTTACACTGGTGTAACTGAGAATGGAATCTGGTTCTTGGAATGGTCAATACTAGTACATTTAATTGGTTGCATTTTTTTAATGATTCTGTCATGCATGTTTGTGTGCTTTAGAGGTTTGTTTCAAACTAAGTTTGAATAATTTGTTTTCAGATACGCATGTTTCAGAATATTATCCAGGAAAAGGAAAAGGAACTAGCTGGACAAGCCCAGAAACATGAGCAAGAGCTCTTTAAATTAATTGCTAAATCTGATGCCAGTGCTGATCTAGAACAGGTATGTTGGCAATGGGAACTCACTGACTTGCTTTGATTTGGGCAGCTCTGCAGGAGGATAGGCAAGGAAGAAAATGCAGGTTATAGGTAACGCACTTCTGTGAAGTACAGCTCAGGTGATATTTTGGGAAGACGGAAGAAATGCCTCTTTTTATTTTTTCTTTCCTGTAAAATGTAATTCCTTTATTTCCTTGGCTAGTTACTAAAGGCGTTGAAACAGAAGCTACATGAAAAGGAGGAAGTCATGCTGGGTAGGACACAGGTGATAGTCATGCTGCAGAAAGAACTAGATGGCAAGGATCAGCTGCTGAAGGTAAGAAACTGTACATGGAGTGTTCATAGTCTAGTCAATTAATGAGTTAAAAAACAAGTTCTTTGATTTTATTTATTCCAGTTTATACAAACAGCACTGGGTAGACACACTTTATGTAGGTGCCATTTGTTAAAAACTCAGTAATCATTGTACCAACAAGTATAAACGCAAACCAAAAAATAACAAGCTGAAGATAAAATCAAAATCAGCCCTTCCTTCACCCTCCCTCCCCCAAATACTCCATCCCACTCACAAACACCAGCCCTTAGCTTGGCCCTATCCCCTCAGAAGCCTGGAATAAGAGGAGTGTTTTACAGTATGTCCTTAAAGTCAACAGATTGGGGTTATTTCAGGTCAAAGGAGGAGGAGTGAATTGCAAAACTGAGGGCCTCTCCATCAGAATGCCTAGTTGGCAGCCCTCTTTTAAGGATTCCAGCTTGAGTGTTTCGCTTGTTTGCAACTACAATACTAACTAGATTGTAGGCTTTCCGAGGAAAAGGTACTTTGTCTTCCTTTGTGTATATACAGTGCCTTGTTGTGGAGTGGAACCCAGACCCTGATTGGGGCTGTTGAGTGCTACTGCATTAGAAACAAACATGGGGTGGGGACAGGGAGGTTAGGAAAGATTATTGCAGGCCAAAACCAACACCTTAAATTCTATCCAGAAACTTAGGAGGAGGCAGCTAGTGCAAGTCCTGGAGCACTGGGCAAAGTGCTTTTTCCAGGAAATTTCACTTAATTAGATGGGCTGCCACACTTCCCATCAGTTTCAATGGTTTGAGGATATAGAATACATTGCAGTAGATTGATCATGAGGTAACAAAAATATGGATCATGATAGCAAGGTCAGAATTGGCCAGATGTAGATGGGGAAAAAAAGTGGCTTGATTACTGCTGCTATAAAATTACTCCCTATTGCAATTTCAAGGTTTGTGGAACAGGAACGGAAACTGACTAACCTTTGTCATTGTTTCCATTTTGAAGTTCTCACCTTATGGAATATTTCTTTTCTTTTCTTTTTCTTTTAGTTTTAAGATAATTTTTTTTAAAAGGGCTTATACTTGATAATAATTTTTGAGTCAGTGTGTAGCAGTTCTGTTTACAAATCCACCGTAAGGCTTGTTGAATACCACTGTAATCTCATGGCCTTTAAAGAAACCTGGGGAAAATATTTGCATACACAAGAAGAGAGCTAGGAAAACACCACTTACCTACTTATGTCTGAAAATGTTCCAGATTAAAATACTTAATATATCTTGCTGGACTGCAGAACATTTACTTAGTGTTCTTTAACAGGCTATAGTGAATGCTGTTGATACAGGCAGCAAGCTGTCAATCTTTCGCATGCTTTATACTTTTGTTACCAGCTGTGTAATTATTGGAACAGCATCTTCTAAGGACTTTCCAGAGTCCTGAACACAGATACACATCCTTCATTGAATCTGTATGCACCGAGAACACTTGCTGGACTATTATTTTCCAAGAAAGATATTTTTTTTTTTTTAGCCGTTTCTACTCTGGTAATCAAAATTGTCATTGGGTATGCATATCAGGATCTCCCTTGTGATTTTTTTATACACACTGTCTGAGTTGTCTACTATATCTCTGATGGAAAAGTTCAGCTGTTTAAGATGGAATAATCCCTGGGGTGGGGGGAGGAGGAGATGGAGAGGCCGAGGCCAAGAGTTGGGCACATGTGAAGGTTTCCCCAGTGATTATTTCATCTTAATCAAGTGAACTTTTCCATCTTGCTCTCCAGTCATGCTATCCTATTTGCTTTCCTAATTCTCAGATATACACAATGTGCTGTTAGTTTCATATCCCAAACTTTCTAGATCAAGGTTTACCAGACAGTGCATAGTCTAGGGCTCATTATGAAAGTACTTGTTTTTTCATATAGGTGTCTGATTTGTGCTGGCTATTCATTTATAAATATATTCTGCAGTCTTGTTCTGCCTCTTTATTAGCCTCAAGCAGCTAATGTGAAATCACTAAAAACAAAATTACAAAAAATAGAAAGGACTAGATCACCGGTTCTCAAACTATGGGTTGGGACCCCAAAGTGGGTCGCAACTCCGTTTTAATGGGGTTGCCAGGGCTGGCATTATACTTGCCTGAAGCCCAGGTTACAAGCCACCCCCTTTCCAACCCGGCCGGGGCAGCGTTGCTCAGCTTCAGTTCCTCTCCTCCTCTCTTCTCCTCCCCCCCCCCCCCGGGGCTTGGGTGGGCTCAGGCTTCGGTCCCCCCTCCTGGGGTCGTGTAGTAATTTTTGTTGTCAGAAGGGTGTCATGGTGTAATGAAGTTTGATAACCCCTGGACTAGACAAAACAGTAGATAATGTAGGGGAAAGACCAGAAGGATGGGTTATAAATGACTTAGGCCTGGTCTACACTAGGAGGTTATGTCGAATTTAGCAGCGTTAAATCGAATTAACCCTGCACCCGTCCACACAACGAAGCTATTTAGTTCGACATAGAGGTCTCTTTAATTCGATTTCTGAACTCCTCCCCGACGAGGGGAGTAGCGCTAAATTCGACATGGCTATGTCGAATTAGGGTAGGTGTGGATGGAATTGGACGCTAATAGCTCCGGGAGCTATCCCACAGTGCACCACTCTGTTGATGCTCTGGACAGCAGTCCGAGCTCGGATGCTCTGACCAGCTACACAGGAAAAGCCCCGGGAAAATTTGAATTCCTTTTCCTGTCTGGCCAGTTTGAATCTCATTTCCTGTTTGGACATCGTGGCGAGCTCAGCAGCACTGGCAACGATGCAGAGCTCTCCAGCAGAGGTGACCATGCAATCGCTGAATAGAAAGAGGGCCCCAGCATGGACTGATCGGGGAGTCTTGGATCTGATCGCTGTGTGGTGCGATGAGTTTGTGCTTTCGGAGCTGCGATCGAAAAAACAGAATGTGAAGATCTACGAGAAGATCTCCAAAGACGGAGAGAGGATACAGCCGGGATGCAACGCAGTGCCGTGTGAAAATCAAGGAGCTGAGACGAGTACCAGAAGACCAAAGAGTCAAACGGATGCTCCGGATCCCAGCCCCAGACATGCCGTTTCTACGAGGCACTGCATTCCATTCTAGGTGCGGCCGGCACCACTACCCCACCACTGACCGTGGACTCTGAGGATGGGATATTGTCGATGGCCGCTTCCTTGGAGATGTTAGCGGATGGGGAAGATGAGGAAGGAGATGAGGAGGACGAGGCAGTCGACAGCGCTTACAATGCTGATTTCCCCGACAGCCAGGATCTCTTCATCACCCTCACGGAGATCCCTACCAACCCTCCCCAGGCGTTAACCCGGACCCTGAATCAGGGGAAGGATCAGTCGGTAAGTGTTTTAAACATGTAAACATTTATTTTGAACAGAACAGGAATATTAACAATAGGTTTTTCATGATTAGTTTGCCCTAGGCGCTTAACGTTTTAGTCCTTGACAGTGCAACTACTGCAAAAGAATCTAACAATGTCCGGTTTATCATGATTAGTTTGCCCTAGGCGCTCTACTTTTTAGTCCTTGCCAGTGCAGCAACTGGAAAATAAGGTCTATATGTCCGGGGATAGAGGTGAAATCCTCATGGGACATCTCCACGAAGCTGTCCTGGAGGTAATTGGAAAGCCTTTGCATGAGGTTCCTGGGGAGAGCGGCCTTATTGCGTCCTCCGTGGTAGGAAACTTTTCTGCGCCAGGCTATCATCAAGTACTCTGGGATCATTGCCTCGCAGAGCATGATGGCATACGGCCCTGGTTTTTGCTGGCTTTCTCGCAGCATGTGGTCTTTCTCTGTGTCAGAAATCCTCATCAGAGTGATGTCGCACATGGTGACCTGCTTTGAATTAGGGGAATGTTAGTATTGGGACTGCTTGCCTGTTCCTTTACATAACTGTAACCGGCGGTTTACAGCCACGCCGTGGAGGCGGGAGAGGGGCAGCATACAGGGATCTTTCCCGGGGACAGCCGCGAGGGGGTGGGACAGGGGCAGAGTTCATGCTTGCCGGATTGCCGGCAGCAGGAACTGGCCAACGCTAGGAGCATTGCTTTGAACGTGAAAGGAGGGCACTGCTATAAATTAAGTTTTAAGCAGCCAAAAGTCTACAGCTTACCATGTCAGCCTGCTACCCGAATTCTGCTGTCCTGTCCCGCTTGTCTGATCTCCACTGCAAGACCCCAGGCACTGAATGCGAAGGCCAAAAATTCAACCTTGTCCCGAGTGCGCATGTGATAGGTGCTGTGCATGGTCTTCTTCACAGAGAAAGACTATGTTCATTGTTCACAAAAATGTATCTTTGTGAGGAATTCACTCCCTTTTTCCCATCTCACAGCTGCGAATGTCTCCCGACCTACCCCGGCATCCCCCTCCCAGAGGCTGGCGCAGATTAGGCGGAGAAAGAAAAGGACATGGGACAACATGCTCTCAGAACTTATGGGCTGCTCCCGAGCCGAGGCGGCCTAGCAGACCCAGTGGAGGGAGAACATGTCGCAATACCAGCGATCACACAGCGAACGGGAGGAGTGGTGGCGGCAGGAAGACCAGCAGGCGACTCAAACGCTGCTTGCACTAATGAGGGAGCAAACGGACACGCTCCGGCGCCTTGTGGATGTTCTGCAGGACTGGAGGCAGGAGGACAGAGCCCCGCTGTAGTCTATCTCTAACCGCCCTCCCCTGCCACAAAGTCCCATACCCCCTTACCCAAAGTTCCAAGAAGGAGGGACGGTAGGGGCCGTGAAAACTGTCACTCCACCCCTGCAGACTGCTCAAGTACCAGAAGGCTTTCATTCCCCAAAATTTGATAAGTCCTTTCCTTCCCGCCTCACCCAAGCCCCCGTCCCAGTTTCATCCCCTAATTGTGTAGTTGCTAATAAAAAATACGTTTCTGTTAATTACTGTTTCCGTCATGTTCTTTTAGAGGAGAGTGTGTTTGAAGGGGGGGAAGGGGTTGGTAATTGGAGAGGACAGTCACCTTTACCAGGGGGCAGGTTCAGCAGAAGGTCACACACACATTGCAGTCACTAGGCACCCTGGTCAGTCTGGGAGGTGGTTTTCATGTTCTGTGTGTGTGTGGGGCTATGTGACTTTGTGGCAGGGGAGGGCGGTTAGAGATCTTATGCAGTGGTCCTTAGCCTGGATCACAGAGCCACGCAGCAGGGGATCTGTAACCGTCCTCCCCCGCCACAAAGTTACATAACCCCCACACACAGAGTCCCGAAAAGGAGGGGTGGCAGGCTCCGTTGAAACAACCAGTCCACCACTGTGGACCGCTCTAGAGCAGGAGCCTGTCATTCCTCGAGTTTAGAAGCGTTCTTTCCATCACTACGCCCGCTCCCCACCACAGTCTGCGTCCCAGTTTCAACACTTTACCGTGAAATCCGTAATAAAGAAAACAGTGTTAATTAACAAAGTTCCATTTATTTTATTTTTAAACGTGTGTTGGAAGGGGATGAACGGGATAAGTAACTGCAGAGGATAGTCAACATTAAGTGGGTAAAGAAACGGGGGCAGGTTCAGGTTCTTTTTAAACAAACTTAATAGTCACAGGTTACCCTGCTCACTGAGGAACCTAGCTTTCAAAGCTTCCCGGATGCACAGCGAGTCCCGCTGGGCTCTTCTAATCGCACGGCTGTCTGGCTGGGCGTAATCAGCAGCCAGGCAATTTGCCTCAACCTCCCACCCCGCCATAAAGGTCTGCCCCTTGCTCTCACACAGATTGTGGAGCACACAGCAAGCTGCAATAACAATGGGGATATTGGTTTCGCTGAGATCAGAGCGAGTCAGTAAGCTTCTCCATCTCCCCTTGAGACGTCCAAAAGCACACTCCACCACCATTCTGCACTGGCTCAGACGGTAGTTGAAGAGTTCTTTTTCAGTGTCCAGGGCACCTGTATAGGGCTTCATGAGCCAGGGCATTAGCAGGTAGGCTGGGTCCCCGAGGATCACTATAGGCATCTCCACATCCCCAACAGTTATTTTGTGGACCGGGAAGTAAATACCTTCCTGCAGCCGTCTAAACAGACCAGAGTTCCTGAAAACACGAGCATCATGAACCTTGCCCGGCCATCCGACGTTGATGTTTGTAAAACGTCCCCTGTGGTCCACCAGTGCTTGCAGCACCATTGAAAAGTAGCCCTTTCTGTTAATGTACTGGCTGGCCTGGTGGTCCGGTCCCAGGATAGGGATGTGAGTTCCATCTATAGCCCCACCGCAGTTTGGGAATCCCATCGCGGTGAAGCCATCTATGATGACCTGCACGTTTCCCAGGGTCACTACCTTTGACAGCAGTAGCTCAACGATTGCGTTGGCTGCTTGCATCACAGCAACCCCCATGGTAGATTTGCCCACACCAAAGTGGTTTGCGACTGACCGGTAGCTGTCTGGCGTTGCAAGCTTCCAGAGGGCTATGGCCACTTGCTTCTGGACAGTCAGGGCTGCTCGCATCCGGGTGTCCTTGCGCTTCAGGGCAGGGGACAGCAACTCACAAAGTTCCAGGAAAGTTCCCTTACGCATCCTAAAGTTTCGCAGCCACTGTGATTCATCCCAGATCTGCAGCACTATGCGGTCCCACCAGTCCGTGCTTGTTTCCTGGGCCCAGAATCGCCGTTCCACAGCATCAACATGACCCATTGCCAGCATGATGTTCATGGCGCGGGGTCCCGTGCTTTGTGAGAGGTCTGTGCCCCTCTCCGACTTAATGTCCTCACCGCGCTGCCGTAGCCTCCTCGCCCGATTTCTCAGCATCTGCCTCTGAAAAAGGTGGATGATAAGGTGCGAGGTGTTGACAACGGCCATAACTGCAGCGATGGTTGCAGCGGGCTCCATGCTCGCACTGCTGTGGTGTCCGCGCTATCACTCACCAGAAAAGTGCGTGAAGTGATTGCCCGCCGGCGCTTTCAGGGAGGGAGGGCGGGAGTGACGGTTGAATGACGACAGTTACCCAAAACCACCCTCAACACATTTTTTGCCCCAGCAGGCATTGGGGGCTCGACCCAGAATTCCAGTGGGCAACGGGAACTGCAGGAACTGTGGGATAGCTGCCCACAGTGCACCGCTTCCATTGTCGACGCTTGCCCTGTTAGTGTGGACTCACAAAGTCGAATTACTGTCCTTAGTGTGGATACACACGTTCGACTTTGTAATATCCGTTCCACAAATTCGATTTAAGTAAAATCGAACTACTCTCGTAATGTAGACATACCCTTAGACTTTTTCCATCTCTAATTTCCTGAGTAAGAGCTTTAAAAAGGGACCGTAGCCAGGGGCTGTCAACTTCTTTTAGTTTTGGTCTTCAGAACTCAGCAGAGCATGATATGGGTTTTTTCCAGAGGACCTTTTCCCTTTTTATTCCCTTTCTTCTTTATAAGGGGATATTTCCTCCTACAGAACCAGTCAGGATATAGTTAGCACTAGAGCAGTGCAGACCTTCCATTGTATCTTCAAGCTACTGCTAGGGAGTTCAGACCATAGATATATGTGACAGAGCCTTATGCTGCCAATTGACCAGCCCTGAGTGATCTCTTTTTAAAGTGTGTTGCATGTGCAGAGGAACACATAGGGGTATATCTAGAAAATCTGAAACAATTTTCTTTTTTAATACAGGAAATTAATGAAAACCTGAAACGTCTTCAATCAGAGAAAGAGAATCTCCAATCTAAACTGGATGCTGAGAAACATGTAATGAGAGCCCAGCTAAGAGACATGATGGAGAAACATGAACTTGAGATGACGAAGGTCCAGGAGAAACATAATGCTGAAGTGCATGAGATCCAAGAGAAGCATGAAACTGAGCTGCAGGAGAAAGACCAAGCCCTGCTGCAGCTTCAGAAACAAGTGGCAGAATTAAGAAATAATGGAGAGAGTAACTCAGAACAGTCTATAGATGTAGATACTGTAACTAAACAAAAGATGGAACAGCTAGAAGGTATTACATCGAAGAGTAACTTTTATGTTTGAAAAGCTTCCTGTCACTCCACTGTATACTGTGTGCCAAATTCAGACCTAGTATAAACTGGATACAGCTTCACTGACTTTAGTAGAGGAGGAGTTGTGGGTACTTTTTAATTACTTGGGAGATTCTTAGATGCTATGTAGAAGACGGCCCTAGAAATAAACTAGATACATTACATTACGTTACATGACATCTAAATTTGGCCTAGCATTTCTTAAACAATCTCTTTTCCCTTCTAGCTATGACTATAGCATAGACATTTTTGCAAGTGTAGCGGAGTAAATAGAAGGTGCTGAATCCTGAAATATGCGTTGTAATTACATTGATCTTTTTACTAGAATTCTAAATGATGATTGTGGTGTTTGTTTGCTAGCTCAAGTGAAGTTGAAAACAGAAGAGGCCAGCAAATCTGAAGCTAAATTCCTTAAAATGAAGGCTTGGTCCAAATCAAAAATCAAACAGCTGGAGGATGAACTGAAAAGTGTACATGTAACATTTTTAATTTAACATTATATGCCTGTTTTACAATGGGTTGTGATTGTAGATTTGATTAAAAAACTAAAATGCAGCCTAAAAGGTCCACTAAGTGGGATTCTAGAAAATACCTAACATATGAATAGAAAAGGATTGATGTACCTGAATTCAAAAAGTTAATACAAGGGAATGTTCTAATAAGTAGTGTAATAGTCTGTAACTTAAACACAAAGGAAGAGGTCTGCCAGTTTACAGTGACCTATTGCACTTGACTATTTTAGAAACATTTTGTTCCTCAAAATCTTATAAAAAGAAAAGGTTAAAGAAACTATTGTATTCGCTTTGTTTTTTATCTTGATTTTGGCATTTCAGTACATTTGAAGGAAATTAACAATGTTTCTCTTTATAGTTATCATCAAAGAATAATGACATATCTGCCTTAAAGAACTGTATCTCAGAATTAGAAATTGAAAAGAAAGAACTACAGTCAAAACTGAAAGCGTTTTCTGAACTCAGAATTCAAAATGGTAAATAATTAATAGAGCAATTGTGCTGGTTTTTTTGGTTTACTCTATCGTCTTGGATTTTGAACTGATAACTTGTAATAAAATAAAGACAAAGGGTTTTTTTGTCTCTGTTATGATAAGGTTTCAAAGGAAGACAACTTGGCAGCTTTAAAATTGAAATACACTACATAATGGCAGTGTATTTATTCTGCTTTATTCTACAGAGATTACAAAGTTAAATTTTTTTCATTAAATTCAGAATAGCAGCAAGGGATACAGCCACATGTATTTCAGATAGTTACTGTGTAAGCTTCCCCCCTCAGTACCGCCTGTGTATTATACCTGAGTCTTTGACACGCATGCACTTTTGGAGTTGGCCTCTCTGAGCAGAAAGTATCATTGAAGCAAACTGCTGTGGTTTTCTGTGATGTAGACAAGGCACTGCACATGGATTCAGGAGATCTGAGTTTAGATTCCAGGTCTGCTACAGTTTGACATTGGACAAGTCACTTTATATCTCTGTGCCTCAGTTCCCCATCTATAAAATGGGGGTAATAGTACTTCCCTTTGTAGTTTTGATTGTCATTGATGTAGATTTAAAACATTGACTGGTATTAATAATAATCTGAGTTAATTTTGTAGGGAGATGGACTGCAAAGCCCATCATTGATACCTTCCAAGCCAAATGATTCTGTGATCTCAGTTGGGGCTTCCACTCTTTCTTTAGATATTTACTGATTTACCATGTTGTTTTGGCATCAAATAATGAAGCCAATTCATTTGTTTTTGCAGAAGAACTGCTGGCCAAGCTGGAAGTCTACGAAGAGCAGCAGCGAAAATTGCAAGCTGATCTCGAACAAGTTACAAAGAGGGCAGCTTCACAGGTTTTCTATTCAAAGTTGATTCATGTGAATTGTTGATTAGCTTCACAGTGCTAACTATAGCCTTCACAACAGTATTATTGGAAACTTGAATTTGAGTTAAAATTAAATTTACTAGCATACAGAATTGAGACACCAGTTGGGATTCATTCAGCTTAAGAAGCCTCTAGGTTTTAAATTGTTTTGAAAGTGCTATTGAATTCCTGCATATGTAGAAAATCCATGTAATTTTCAACAGTTTAATGTTCATCTAGTTACAGATAACTCAAGAGATGTCAGAATGGTACTATTTAATGTAAAAAACAAATTGATATAATTAACTAATAAATCTTCTATCACAAATGTATAGTGAGACACAAGTGAGAGGGAGGGGGTACTTTAGAAATGTCTGCTAAATAGCCCCTGAGAATGTTGGATCTTGTTTGTTAATTCTGATATCTGTAGAACCAGCAGAGCAGGCTGAAAAACATAACCGTATTTTGCAAAAAATTCAAAGGAAATTAATTTTTTGTACTAAAATTTTTAATGGCAAAATTTTGAAACTATTTTTAATTTTTTTCCCCATAAACTTTATTTTGGTGGGGGAACAAAAAACCTTCACTTTTTTACTTTGTGTGATTTGGGGGGGAAAAAGGGGTGTGTGTTTTTCCTGTTTTTTAAAAAAAGGAAATGTTTAATTTCAAAAAGTGAGCAATTTTGACCACAAGATTTTCAATGGAAATACAGTGTTTGTTCTGGTCAGTAAGCCATTTTTGTTGAAAAAGCTTTTCAGTGTAAAAAAAAAAAAAAGTTGACCACAAACAGCTTTGGCTTAGATAAACTTACAAGGTCTTCTGTTAACATGGTTTTAATGTTAAAGAAAATTATCTACTTTATTTGTTGGTCTTAATTGTATTTGTTATTTATATAAAGCTGTAAGTGAAGCACAGAGGTGAAAGTTCTGTGCCTGAATAGTTTACAGTCTAACTGTTACGTTTATTTTGGTAAATGTTCTTTTCATGTCCAACTTCTCTTGTAGGCCAGTGAATCAGGCAGTGTGGATGAGTTTCAGAGTCAGCTTTTGGAGTGGCAGGAGATTGTACCAGAATCAGAGGAGGTGCATGACCAAGCCAGAGAGGAGAAATCTGCCATAGCCCTGAGAGTGGCACAGATTGAAGAAGAGAGAGAAGGTGAATTTAAGTATTTAAGATGAAACTAGATCATTATGCCAGCATAGCAGGTATTACAAATCTGTTTGTGCAGTTCAGACAAAATTGATATCTTTCCTCCGTGTCTCACTTCTGTAGTCAAGTGAGATTTAGGCAGCTAGTGATGTTAGCAGAATAAAGTGGTTACTGTAATTCAGTTTGTAAGTTGGATTGTTTCCTTGACTCTGTCTGTTTCATATATTCATCACTTTGCATCATGTTTATTGGTGGATGTTTTATTCTGTTAGCTTTTGCAATCTGAGCTGCTTATCTTTGGGGTCATTAGTTGGATTTATTTCAGAACCTTAATGTCTGCATTGAGTTATCAATGATGAAAATGGCAGCTGCTTGGCTGCTTGCCTCGAATTAGAGAAGAAGATATGGGGAGTTGTAGCATTGTTTAAAATTTGGTGATGGGATATAAAGTTGTGATTTGGCAAAATATACATGAAATTTGGCGCTTCTCTGTAAATGTCAATAACCAGCAGGATTTTAAAAAGATTTTGAGATGTACTAACAGACATGCCATTGATACTGACAAATAGAGAGAACTGGCAACAGATTGCTAGTTTAAAATGTTAAATATTATATCAAAACCACCATTCCAGGTGATCTGAGATTTTATGGTCACCAATGATGGTAAAATTAAAAACAAATGTTTTCTGTTTGAAAAATCAAACTTATGAAAAAGTCTAAGTGTTAGATTTCACACTAATTTTGGTTTGTTCCCCTACTCCCCCCATGGCAGTTTACCGTAACTTCTTTTCCCTTTGGTATCGGAATGCGGATTGAAGGCACAAAGGTTAATGTGCACCATCTATAAATAAAATAAATCCAGTTAATTAATTTGCATAGCCTTTTGTTAATCTGTAGCTTGAATGTTTTTGAGACTCAGCTGATGGATTTCAAAGTTCATTCTGTAAATCCCAAAATCTTCAAGGGCCATTCTCTTCTCTGTGAAAGATTTATACATGTAACTCCTTGGGCATTGAGAAGAGAATAAACCTTCTTAATTTTAAGTACTACTTATCTCAGGAGTGTTGTAAACAGGTCCTTATGCAATAATATTAACAGTTGTAAAACTTCATTCGTGTCCAGTCATTGTTTAATTTTGCAGTTTTCCCCCCTTGGGATATGCATGACCTTTCTGTTTCTTTTTTCCTGCCGTTACACCTGATGAGCACTCAACGTCCCTTCCCCCTCCACTCCTACCCTACACTGCGATTTGGTCAGCCAATAAGAACGTAGTTTCCCATCAGTTTTGTGCATGCAGGTTCCAGCCGTGACAACCTGTAATGTACTGTTGCTGTTTTCCTCTGTAGACCTTTCTTTGGAGGAAATCGCCAACAGTACCTTATAACAGCTGCTGTTGGTGGTATGTGGTTTTTAATAATACATGTAACAAATGCTAGTTTTTAAACTTGTTTTCCTCTTGCAATGCCTCTTTCTTTGTTTATATTAACAGAATCTTCTTTCTTCATTCTCCTTTGTATTAATAGCTGACTCCATATTTACCTTGTAACCTAGTTTAAAGGAAAACTGCACAACTTGCAATGATTAATTTTCATAAACAAATAGCTAAGAATCAAATTCTGACCTCTATTTTTTTTAGAGATTACATTAAAAAATTCTAATGGGACTAGATTAGGTTTTTTTTTCTTTTTCTTTTGGTTTTATGTAACCCCGCTTCTCTCCCCCTCCCCCCCCCAAAAAAAACCAAACCAAACCAAAAAAACCCAACAACACCCCACACCTTGAATATTCCTTCCAAAAAAAGGACAATCTTGGAATAAATGTTTACTAAAAATGACGATATATTTGAATAGTATCTTTCAAAGCCATTTGCAGAGATCCTTGTTGCTGCATTGGTAACTCCAGAGAATAGGACTATGGTGGGCTTTCACTGGAGGCTGCCATTTTAGGCCCTTATTTTATAGTAGGGTGTACTAGCATGAACCCCTGTATTAGGTACAGTGGGGAGCTCCTTGTGTATAGAGCTCCATGCTATTGGATCCAGTTGCAGATTTGAGATCATTATGATACTTAGTAGTAGGACACTGATGCAGGCTGAACACTTATGCAAGTAACTATACTCATATTATTCATAGTTCTGTTAATGGCAGTGTGTCTGTGTGAGGAAAATTTTGTATAAATGTTTGCAAGATCAAATATGGGGCTGAAATATCAGCTTTTCTATCAGAAGTAATTGCAGATCAGATTTTCCAAGTTGTAACATGATCTTACTTTAGAAAACTGTATTAATAGCATTTGTTAAATTACTTGTTAAATTAACCAGAAATGTTGTAATAAAATTATACAACTTACCTGACAGCTCTAAGATCCTCCAATTTTTGGTGCTTTGTAATGGGGAAAGTCATTAGTAATTTTGCTATTGACATCATTTATTACGTGATAAGTAGGGATGTCTATTAATTGCAGTTAACTTACGTGATTAACTAAAAAAATTAATCGCAATTTAAAAAATTAATAGTGATTAATCGCAGTTTTAATAGCACTGTTAAACAATAGTATACCAACTGAAATGTATTACTTATTTTAGGATGTTTTTCTACTTTTTCAAATGTATTGATTTCAGTTACAACACAGAATGCAAAGTGTACAGTGCTCACTTGATATTATTATTAGGGCTGTCAAGCGATTAAAAAAGGTAATCGCGATTAATCATGCTGTTAAACAATCGAATACCATTTAAATATTTTTGGATGTTTTCTACATTTTCAACTATAATGATTATATTGATTTTAATTACAACATAGAATACAAAATGTACAGTGCTCACTTTATATTTATTTTTATTACAAATTTTTGCACTGTAAAAAAACAAGACATAGTATTTTTCAATTCCCCCATTACAAGTACTGTAGTGCAATCTCTTTATCATGAAAGTTGAACCTACAAATGTAGAATTATGTACAAAAAAACCCTTGCATTCAAAAATAAAACAATGTAAAACTTTAGAGCCTACAAATCCACTCAGTCCTACTTCTTGTTCAGTCAGTCGCTCAGACAAACAAGTTTGTTTACATTTTCAGGAGATAATGCTGTCCGCTTCTTGTTTACAATGTCACCTGAAAGCGAAAACAGGCGTTCCCATGGCACTGTTGTAGCTGGCATTGCACAATATTTATGTGCCAGATGCGCTAAAGATTCATATGTCCCTTCATGCTTCAACCACCATTCCAGAGGACATGCGTCCATGCTGATGACGGGTTTTGCACACTAATGATTTAAAACAGTGTGGAACAATGCATGTTCATTTTCATCATCTGAGTCAGATGCCACCAGCAGAAGGTTGATTTTCTTTTTTGGTGGTTCGGGTTCTGTAGTTTCTGCATCGGAGTGTTGCTCTTTTAAGACTTCTGAAAGCATGCTTCACACCTTGTCCCCCCTCAGATTTTGGAAGACACTTCAGATTCTTAAATCTTGGGTCGAGAGCTGTATCCATCCTTAGAAATCTCACATTGGTATCTTCTTTGCGTTTTGTGTAATCTGCAGTGAAAGTGTTCTTAAAATGAACAACATGCTTGGTCATCATCTGAGACTGCTATAATATAAAGTACATGGCAGAATGTGGGTAAAACAGAGCAGGAGACATGCAGTTCTCCCCCAAATTTAATTAATGCATTATTTTTTTTAATAAGCGTTATCAGCATGTCCTCTAGAATGGTGGCCAAAGCTTGAAGGGGCATATGTATGTTTAGCAAATCTGGAATGTAAATACCTTGCAATGCTAGCTACAGAAATGTCGTGCAAATACCTGTTCTCACTTTCTGGTGACACTGTAAATAAGAAGCGGGCAGCATTATTTTCTGCAAATGTAAACAAATGTGTTTGTCTTAGCGATTGACTGAAGAAGTAGTAGGACTGAGTGGACTTGTAGGCTCGAAAGTTTTATATTGTTTTATTTTTGAGTGCAGTTATGTAACAAAAAAAATCTACATTATTTGTAAGTTGCACTTTCAGGATAAAGAGATTGCACTACAGTACTTGTGTGAGGTTAATTGAAAAATACTATTTCTTTTACAAATATTTGCACTCTAAACAGGATAAAAAAATAATATAAAGTGAGCACTGTACACTTGGTATTCTGCGTTGTAACTGAAGTCAGTATATTTGAAAATATAGAGAAACGTCCAAAAATATTTAATAAATTTCAATTGGGATTGCATTGTTTAGCAGTGCGATTAAAACTGATAAATTGCGATTAATATTTTTAATCATGATTAATTTTTCTGAGTTAAACACGTGAGTTAACTGTGATTAATCGATAGCTGTAATTATTTTTTCATTCCTCCTTTGCATTGCCAAATTATTGGGACACTGTCAAGTTTACTTAAAAAAACATTTGTTTGTTTTTTACAAATTCTGATACTTGCATTGAATAGCATCTTGCTTCACAAATGGTTCCATTGATTTCAGTGGGACTATTTGCAAAGAAAGGTACAACTTAATGTGAGTATGGGTATAAGAATTTTTCACTTTTACAAAACCTAAGAAAAGCCTGCATATTTTTTATTTATTTTAATTCTAGTGGAAACCATGTTTAAATAAAATCAAATGAAGATTCCCGAGCAGTATTTGCAACTCAACCCTGAATTATTGTTGTAATGCATAAAACCAAAACATGATTAAAAGCAAAAGTGAAAATGACTACTTTATTTTTACTGTCCAAGGCAAGAAGTAAACAGCCAAAATAAATGGCAAAACATACAAAAACAAGCTCCCACACCAAACTAGGTGTCTAAAAAATCTTTTTAGTTTTATTAGTTTAACGTGGGGGTAGTAACTTAGCCAAGGAAATTTTGTAATAATATGTGAATTTTAACTCAGTGGTGTCCCATACAAAACACTTACCCCCCCCCCTTTTTTTTTTTTAATTCGACCTAGTATTGTAGAGTTGCACTAATTAGATCTCTTATTACCTTATAGTTTTCCATTAATTCTATCATTTGGGGAGAGTGGGGGGGCAAAAAGAATTCCTAATGACATCTAACATAAATGTGACAAAAATAAATTTTATGGGTATTGGGTACCGTAACTTGGGTTAAGTCAGGGGCATTCCAGTGGGAATCAGTCTGTCCCAGTGTTACACCAGGAATGAATTCGATCCATTTCTTACCTCATCTATGAACATCATGGACTGTGGGGAGAACTGACTTTGAATTAGATTAATTTGTTGAGTGCAGAGGCCATATCTACTCTCAGATTCAACAGTTATTAAAGTATGGAGCCACCTTTATCTTTATTTCTTCATGCTGTTTTGTCTGCTTTGCATGAAACATCTATTCCCCAACCTATCACACGTTTTGTCATATCACAAAACAGATGGGAATGTACTTAAAATGGAAAAATCATTTCTAACACTGGACAGGATGCATATTTAAGCTTCCATACTCTGAATATTCAGGGTGTGTTATTTACAAGTGATTCTATATTTGTTTTACCAAGAATCATATTATTAATGTCTGATAAGATGGTTTGATGCCAGTTTGCAGTGTAACACATGCTTGTGACTTCCTCAAATTATCTGGCATTGTAGCTCACACTAAAATTAAAGATACAAGCAAGAAGCATTTCATTTCCATAAAAATGCATGTGATTGTTCAGCTGTACAAAAATACAGCAATTTCAGCTGATGTCTTTATTATACAAATTAGTTGTATTTTAACCTGGCAGATTGAACTGAGTTGTAATTTGGCAATTTAATTGGCTGCATTTTTACTTCAGTGTCAAAATACAAATCCCTCTTTCATAGTCAGTCTTTCTAAAATGCTGCTGAAGAAGCATACTTCAATAGACTTCTGAAAGAATTACATGAAAGTTATTCTTACTTTCTGTGTAACATTGTTTGAGGAAATCACAAGGTGAATGCTATGGATTGCTCCAATAATCTTATTCCTGTCAGTCATTCATAGGAACTTCAGTCTGTCACTGATCTCTTTGTATCTAGTATGTGTGTGATGTGTAAATGTAATTGCTTTCCTGTGGCACAAAACTGATTGAGGATGACTGGTTCTTTCCTGGCTGCTCTGATCCAGCCATAGTCTCAGGGCAGCAGGAGCTGGAGGAGGAACTGACTGCAGTTCAAAGAACTGGCAGGCTGCAGCAGGCAAGAAGGAAGAGCAACCAGGCCAGCGGGAAACATCAGGTAGGTTGGTAGAAATAAAAAACACATTTTACCTATATGTTAATCAAGGACAGTAGTAATTCTGTTATTTATATGGCGCCATAAGTATGCATGGTGCTTTACAGCTGAATACAAAGATATAATTGAAGGACGGGAGGTGAAGAAGGGTTTACAGAGGTAAACAAAACAAAGATGTGTATATAGGCATAAATGATACAGGTAAATTCTAGTAGCATCATAGGTTTCTCTTTAGGTTATGAAATTTACATGTGTTTAATCTCAAGTCATTAAGAAATTTCCCATGGAATAACACGCATGCTGCAAGTTAAGCCAGTGTTTAAATACCTTAGTGAATCAGGGCTGTTTTCAGTGGGATGGCATGGGATGATCTCTAAAGAGCATCAATTAATTCTAGTGTCCTTCTTTGAGGTAATCATTGATTTTTTTTTTTTTTCTTATAGATGCTTGTGATCATTATCCATTAATGTGTATGTAGGGTTAGGAGATATCAATATCATGCTCACATCTTACAGGAAATTTTTTTCTATATTTAATTACCTCTGATATCTCAGACTTAGATTCATTAGTAAAGTTCTACCTTAATATAGAAGTCATTCATATAATTTTAATTGCAACTGTCCCTTTTGACAGCTGAGTGTGTATCTTAAGTACATGTCTTTTTTTTATTGATCTCTGCTCTCATGTCCTGTGTGTAGGAGGAATACAGCTTTGACAGAAAACAATGCTTTCAAGAGCTGAATGTCACCTTGGATAGCACTGATTCAGCTGAAGGAGAGAACATGGGAGGTTGGTGGCCAGAGTACACTTCTCCTAATGCAGGTGTGATAACCGCTAGACCGTTTATTAAAGCATGCACAGCATCTGTATTTTGTGTTTATTTTTGTTTTTCAAATTTAACTAACAACCCATTTTGTGGTGTATTCTAATCTTTGTTGAATTTTTTTTGGCTTGCATTTTTTTCCATTTCATTTTGAAGCATGTGCGTGCTGGATGAACTGTCTAGTTTTGGTTCAGAACTAGAACACAGTCATGGTTTAACACCTGGGACTCTCCCAATCCTTGTGCCCGTCAAAATGTATTGTCCTGTATGGTAAGATTATATATATTTTTAAGTTATTAGTCTTGTTCTTGTTGAAGTGGCTCCACTTTATATAATCTTGTTTTCCAACCAAACCATTATATTCCACTTCTGTGTCATTTTAGTTTTAAGATTAAATGCTTATGTGTATATGTATGTGCATTATTTCTTCCTCTATTTTCATATCTGTGGAAGATGGTAGTTGTATCTTATTGGCAGTTTATCAGTCAAGTCCATATGTTACAAGTGTTTCTTTAGTTATGATAAAAAATCAAGAACTGTTGCGGGCGTTTCTTAGTACTGTTTTGCAAAGGTCTACTACAAAGTAAACGTATAGTCCCGGGACATTTGTTAGAAACATTACATTCACCCTTTCATCTACATCTTTCTCAAGATAATAATTTAGGTGAAAGGTAATCGCTTATCAAAGTAAATTTACAGCTATCATAAGTAATGGAATATTCAGCTTAGAAGCAATAGTTTTCAAACATTTATACACACAGAGTATCTTGGGTTTTGAAATTGTTTGAAATATAGGATTTTTTTTTAATTTGACAGATAAAGTTTTAATTGAAAATCTCAACCATTGAAGAAAATTGCAGCAATTTTTGTGTGATGTTCTCACAAGTCAGCTGATTTTTGCTTTGGCATGCGGAGTAGAAGCTTGCAAGGTTGCTGGGTAGGGAACTGGGAACGTGGCAGGAAAATGCAAGTGTTTTTAGGGTTTGGGACAGTTACTTACAGTTCTCAATAGCCCTGATTTAAAATCTACAGGCTTTTGCAGCAGATACTGGTTTAAACTAGAAGTTGTATAAGTACAAATGTGTGTATTAACTACTGCAACACACAAATGTTCAGCAGATAATTTAGTTGTACTGTGAATTGTCCTTTTTCATAATCCTAGCTAGTGGCTTTGGAGTCATATATGCCCTCTTCATCATTTAAAAATATAACGTAGATTCAGTGTAATAGTGAAAGATCCACCTTTATTTGCCTAATGCCTCTTAATTACATGGTTATGGTCTTTAATTCTGAATCCTGACTTGTTTGTAGTTAACCATCAATCCAGAGTTTTGTTTTGTTAGCTGATTGATCCATTTAAAAAGCATCTATTTTTTCACATGGCACTCTTAGGTAAAACTTTTCTGAAGAAGCTAATAATTTATGCCATCAGAACTGGCTGCTTTGTGTTTATCAAGGAGATTATTGAACAAGAATAGCATAAGGAATATGCAGATGTGAAACCCTGGTGCTTCTCAACTAGAATGAAACTTGACCTGAAGAAATGTGATAGAAATGGGAGGAAATATAGTTTGACAGTTTTACTTCGTATGAGACTGGAAATGAATTTGGCCCAGTACCTTAGTTTGGCAGCAGAATGGGGGGAGGGATAGCTCAGTGGGGGGGAGGGATAGCTCAGTGGTTTGAGCATTGGCCTGCTAAACCCAGGGTTGTGAGTTCAATCCTTGAGGGGGCCACTTGGGAATCTGGGGCAAAATCAGTACTTGGTCCTGCTAGTGAAGGCGGGGGGCTGGACTTGATGACCTTTCAAGGTCCCTTCCAGTTCTAGGAGATGGGATATCTCCATTATTATTATTATTATTATTAATGCAGTGATTTAAATCAGTGATTTAAATCACCAATTTAATGGTTAAAATCAGCAAGCAGGAAACCTTGATTTAAATAATTGATTTAATTGTGCTTTGCATTTTTACTTTATTTTCATATAAAAAGGTTGAATCTCATTAGTTGATAACCATTAAAACACAGTGATTTGCAGCTAAATATAGCCTGTACATTAAATTTGGTGTTTTTGCTAATCAGGAGGATATACTATACTTATGCATATTTATTTAAGCAGTTATATAGCTTACCTTACATTTATACATATTCTTAATTTTTACATTTTTATGTTAGAAGATGATTAATTTTTTACTTGTGTGTGGATCTATTTGAATGGAAATTCAAATTTGATTTAAAATGCACAAAAACAGCATTTAAAACTTTTTAATTAAATAGGACTACCTTAAGTGCTAGATACATAAACTTTTTCTTATCAATAAGTTTATCAGAACATGTTTTGCATTTAACACTAACTAATTTAGTAAACAAAGGAACTCTTATCTGTAGTTAGTGAATTGAACTGATTTTTCTGGTTTCTTAACTCTGAATGAACTAGTCATTGAACTGAACTGGTTGAATAAACTGAAATGAATGGTGGCTGCTGTAAAAGCTGGTTTAACACGTCCACAAACTCTGATTCCAGATGCTTATTCAATGACTTCCAGCAGTTCAGTGGTTTGACTTTAACAGTTGGCAGCAAACCATGTACTGCTTAATATTATTTTTGTATTTAATTTAAATTATTTTAATAGATTGTCAATTTCACATTTAATTTTAAATAGGTTTACTTTAAAAAAAATAAACCTATACTTAATTTAAATAAAAAAAAATTGAAACAAGTCAGATTTTTTTAAAATACCAAAAAAAAAAAATTTTTTTTTTATTAGTGTGTTAGTCTGTAAAATAGGACCGTCATCAACATAGGTCAATCTGGAAGGTGTTGCCTTCTGGACTCCCAAAGCGTTTCTTAAACAATCATATGACTTTGTCTGGCTAATAATATACTGGTGCGCAAAGGTTGCAGTCTCACGCATCCTAGAGCACTGTGCAGTGGTTTCAAGAAGCCACATGTCAGTTATCGTTTAATATGTTTTCCTGTCTAGCATGGATTGGGTCAGCTACTCATCATTCCCACTTCATTCTCCATAAGGCAAAACTTCCAAATGTGAGCATTCCAGAGACAAGGTGGTGAGGTGATATCTTTTATTGGACTGAAAATAAAAGATATTGCCTCACCGACTTTGTCTCTCTAACATCCTGGGACCGACACAACTGCAACTACACCACATATAACAAATATGAGCATTGTCATTGTACAGGATAGCTAATTTTTGTCTTTGAAAAGTCAGTGTACCCAGTGAATATTCCTTTGTCAGGTCTGCTTTAAAATAAAATTGCTATTTTCTGTTGAACAGATGAGCTCCCAGCTTTTGATAGTCCACTTCACTTGATATATGTTAATGGTGCTTAGAAGTGGATCCTGCAAACAAACAACTTTACTCATTTGAGTAAAATTACTCAATTCATAAACATTCACAGGATTGGGCCCTTTGCTTGTACATGGCAAGATAACTTTGCTAGTTCTTATAGGGAATCTTGAACTGTGAACTTAATCCCATTATTTGAAAAGTTCAGGGAATATTTGATCATTAAAGCCTTTATAAATATGGTGACCTGTTTTTCAGAGATGCTGAGCATCCAGAATTCCCACTGAAATCCATTGGAACCTGCAGGTGCTCAACACCTCTGAAAATTAAACCAATAATGGTGTGGGTAGTTGCTAGACTTATGTTATCTATATGTGAAACACGTTGTTTGGAACCGTTCTTGAAATAGATATTTTCCCTTTGAAACTACATAGGTTTGCGGACAGTAGTGGAAGAGTTGGAATTGGAAAGAAATCAACTACAGGAACAAATTCTAATCCTGGAGGAACGCTGTCAGGACTTGGAAGACCGAATACAGCTGCAAGGCAGAATGGAAGCCCTTCAGGTGAGGAGCTGAAGATGATGTAGGGAGACTCGTTTAGTGTTCTCTTTATATTTGGATGAAAATAGTCTATAGCAAAGCAAAAATGAAGATTAGCAAAAGATTCTACAGTATATTTTTGTACTTCAAAAATATTATATGGGGTAATATTACAGTCCGATGAACTCATACTATATTGTGTGGTACTGAACAGTGGAAAACTGCACCCATTTTGCTCACTGCAAGAATGTCACACAGTGAGAAATATTTCTTACCCTGCAAAAACTGAAAAATATCTTTGAAAATAATTATTCAATAAAAAAATAATCATTAGAAGCCTGTTACTAGTGGCAGCAGCATGTTGAAATTCAATATCATTTTTGTCATCAACAGTTTAGGGCCTGTTTCAGAGGTCAAGAACTTGATTCTTCTGTTACTGACACAAGTGTATTTTCACTTACTCTACATCTGCATTTCAGTAGTTACTTCGGTTTTATTCTGATGTGAGTGAGGAATCAAGCCCTAATAACTACTTATCTTTAATATCACTTCTAATATCAATAGTACATCATTTTCTCATAGGCTAAAGGAGGTTGCATAACACTTCATAATCAGAGAAGTTAAAAGCTAATAAGAAAATGAAATTATTGAAGTCAGATTTAATAAGGGAAGGGCCTGTAGGTGAAGGGAGGAGAGAGATTTTTCTAGATAGATGGAAGCTCCCAAAGTGGTAGAGCAACCCCCATATTTATGAGAGTTGCAAGCAGAGGACACGTAAACCAAGATGATCTATCAGATAGCAGGCAAATAGGGTGTGAAATAAATACATATGAAAATCTAAAAAGTAGGAGGACACTATGGAGAATAATTTGAACATTCACTTTTGACACTTGAGTAACTTACTACGTCCTGTACAGAGTAGTTGATCTGTAACAGTTGTTGATTCCCTGTCTTGGTAAAATGGTTGGTAGTATCTATTACATTTTTAAAAACCCCATACATTAAAATTAACTTTGCCGTGGAAGGATTCTATCTAGTGCACAAAAGGATGTAGTTATCCCTACATATAGTTTAAAACCTGTGTGTGAGTATGCTTCTGATGTTTAGCTACCAGCCTACAGAGAGATCCTGGCCCATTTAATTCACTGGCAAAAGTTGCATTGATTTCAGTGATGTCAGGATATCACCCGAAATCTGTCCTTTTTCCACAAGATTGAAATCGCCATAAATTACACCTTCAAAGTATAGAGGGAGTTTCTTAGCAGTTAATGTCTCTATTACTCTTTTTTAATATGGTATGGTATTTAGGTTGTTATGGTAACTGCTTGTGATTTTAAAAAAATAATAGTAATAATTGTTTCACTTATTAATGCCTGTTTCTAGAAACCTCCCAAAATTAATCCATGAAGACACCAAATGAAATAATAAATTAAAAGCTTTAAATCCAAACAGATGTTTTAAAAGTTTTCTGGTCCATACATTATTTTGTTTGACAATTTTCTAAGTTTTCAAAATGACATGACTAACTTCTCCCTAAAACTCCACAGTTGTGGTATATATCTAATTGTTCCTTTAGCTAGTAAAATGCATATATTAAATTACTGAGTATTTTTTCTAAATTAAGTTGTTTATATTAAGAGGCAGACAACCATATGTTAATATTTGAGAATCTTGTAACAAAGCCTTTCAATACAGGTAACATTTGGTGTAGAGGAAGAAGGGCAGCCATTGAGGGCTGTACAGGTGTGTTCTGCCCACTCCAAAGTGATAGCATATTTTCCCTAGAGGTGACAGGTTTGCCATATTGTTTGTCCTACCAACTCTTGTTGGTGATTTTGGATTTCTGTATGTTGCTTTTGATTGTGGTTGCTGGTTGTTTGTTTTGTTTTGCAGTTTTACTCATGAACTGGTGCAGTGAAGTTGGCTAGAGTAACAGAGTTATACTGTGTTATAAACTGTGTCATTGGAGCTTGCTTTATTTTTCTTTTCACCTCCTTCCACAGATTATTTTGTAATCTACTGCAGATTGCTGGTTGCCTTTGATCAGAGCAACAACAAAGGTTTAAAAAGATCTGCAGAGAAGCAGTTGGAATTCATTACTGTGTTCAAATCAACATGGAAAATGTTTTCAAAGAATGAGCTGTCTCTGGTGTTCTCCTTTTAGAACTTGTCTTCACTGCAACAGTTAGCTTGAGTAAATAAATACATTAGAGTTACTCCATTCAAGCTAGTCAGTCTTGAGTGAGAATGGAATCAGAGCAGCCACTCTGAAACAACACACCAGCTACCTAGAGTGACTTGACTAGCACCACAGAATCATTAATTAGCCGCTGATGAGTAGTAACTCCAGCTGTTGAATTCCCATTTTATTACTAGCACCATCAGCACTCAGGCTTCAACCAACCAGCCCCCTTATGGGTCAGCTAATTCACCACTTAAAGCACCACTTTATTCGATCTAGAGATTTTGGGTGTGGACAGGAATCAGGTTAGGGGCAAAACGTGAGTTATACCTCAAGCTAACAATGTAGTGAAGGCAAGCACAGAAAAGTAAGCTGCTTTTACACAGTACGAGTATTTGTATTTTGTTGTCTTTTTGTGTAAAGTGTTTAGAGTCTCTTGAGTTTCATGTTATGATGCAATCACTAAGGGAGAAACCTCTCAAAGGTGAGTAACATCTACTGTTTGAACCAGTAATATTTCAGACCTGAATTGGTAATCACTAATATGCTAGAACAATAATCTTTACAGTGTGTAGAATGTGAAACACTATGGGGCAGATTTTCAAGATGTCTATTTTATTGCCATTCTGCATATTTGTGAGCTGTAATCATGTTCACCATTGCTTTGTTGCAGAGTGAAAATGAACGTTTGCAGACCCAGCTCAGTCAACTGCGTACCCAACAAATGCGAGATGCAGAAAAGCACCAAGTGCTTGTTTCCAGTTTGAATGAACAGCTTAAAGGGTAAAATATTTTTTTTAAAACATTCAGTACAGGACCAGTTGCAATTATACATGTGTCCTTTTGCAGCTTTAAATTTACATTTGCAGTGAAACATAAAGAATATAATACTTTCAGCAAGCTTGAAAATAATTCTTGATTTCCACTACAATAGTAAAATCAGATTATTTCTGGACTTGGTTATTTTTATGGTAAGTGTACAAACAGTGAATTCATAGTAATATAAATTGTATTTAGAAAATTATTAGGGTTTTTGATTAATCACAGTTAACACACGCAATTAACTCAAAAAAAGTAACCGCAATTAAAAAAATTAATCACGATTAATCGCACTGTTAAACAATAGAATACCAATTGAAATTTATTAAATATTTTTTGATGTTTTTCTACATTTTCAAATATATCAATTTAAATTACAAAACAGAATACAAATTGTACAATGCTCACTTGATATTATTTTTTATCTCAAATATTTGCACTGTAAAAATAAGAAATATTTTTTTCAGTTCACCTCATACAAGTACTGTAGTGCACTTTCATGATAAAGAAATTACAACTTACAAATGTAGGGGGTTTTTTTGTTACATAACTTCACTCAAAAACAAAACAATGTAAAACTTTGAAGCCTACAGGTCCACTCAGTCCTACTTCTTGTTCAGCCAATCACTAAGATAAACATGTTTGTTTACATTTATGGGAGATAATGCTGCCCACTTCTTAATAATGTCACCTGAAAGTGAGAACAGGTGTTTGCATGGCACTGTTGTAGCTGGCATTGCAAGATATTTACTTGCCAAATGCACTAAAGATTCATATGCCTCTTCATGCTTTGGCCACCGTTCCAGGGGACATGTTCCCATGCTGATGACACTTGTTAAAAAAAAAATGCATTAATTAAATTTGTGACTGAACTCCTTGGGGGAGAATTGTATGTCTCCTGCTTTACCCGCATTCCGCCATATATTTCATGTTATAGCAGTCTCAGATGTTGATCGTTTTAAAAACACTTTTACTGCAAATGTGACACAAATTTCAGAAGATACCAATGTGAAATTTCTAAAGACAGCTACAGCACTCGACCCAAGATTTAAGAATTTGAAATGCCTTCCAAAATCTGAGAGGGATGAGATGTGGAGAAGTCTTAAAAGAGCAACACCCTAATGCAGAAACTACAGAACCCAAACCACCAAAAAAGAAAATCAACTTTCTACTGGTAGCATCTGACTAAGATGATTAAAAAGAACATGCATCGCTCCACACTGTTTGGATCGTTATCGAGCAGAACCTGTCATCAGGTGGTTGAAGCATGAAGGGACATATGACTCTTTAATGCATCTGGCATGTAAATATCTTGCATCGCCAGCTACAACAGTGCCAAGCAAACGTCTGTTCTCACTTTCAGGTGACATTGTAAACAAGAAGCGGGCAGCGTTATCGCCTGCAAATGTAAACAAACTTGTTTGTCTGAGTGATTGGCTGAACAAGAAGTAGGACTGATTGAACTTGTAAGCGTTAAAGTTTTACATTGTTTTATTTTTTAATGCAGTTTTTTTTTACATAATTCTACATTTGTACGTTCAACTTTCGTGATAGAGATTACACTACAGTACTTGTATTAGGTGAATTGAAAAATACTATTTCTTTTGTTTTTTACAGTGCAAACATTTGTAATCAAAAATAAGTATAAAGTGAGCACCGTACATTTTGTATTGTGTTGTAATTGAAATCAATATACTTGAAAATGTAGAAAACATCCAAAAAATTTAAATAAATGGTAATGTATTGTTTAACAGCTCAATTAATTTTTTTAATTGCTTAATAGCCCTAAAAAATTATACATTGGCTTTAGAAAGTTAAGACTGGAAAATAACAAGCTCTGTTTTCAAATACTACTTAATAAAATGAACATTGAGTATTAGAGTTCTAAATAAATATTTTCTTGCTAGATTAAGTGATAGAAAAAGCTTCCTTGAAACTTCACTTGCGGAGAAGGAACAAAAGCTGTTGAGTACAACAGAAAAACTAGAGCAGATTGAAGATTTGAGGCAGTTACTTCAAGAAAAAGATATTCTGAACAAGGAACTTGATGAAAAGCTTGTGCAAACTGAACAGAAGGTAAGTTGAACACACAGTGAGGCACTGAACGTAATTACTTTTGGAACAATATTGAATTTAAATGCATGTAGCCTTCTTTTGATTTGGAATCTATTCATTTTGGAAAAGTCTTGCAAAGAATTAATAGAAATAATGAAAGAAAATATAATCCTGTTATATTGGGTAACAGTTTCCTAATTGAATGCAAGTTTTAGGCCTTTTTTTTTAAATGTGTTTTACAATTTGAAGTAAATGTCAATGCCTGGAAAAGGTACAGGAGAGACAACACTAGCAACCCAAACCCTTTTATTAATGATATATTGGATACACTCCACCTCTTCCGAAGCTGCCCCTTCATATGGGGGAAGTACAATAGTTCAATCTCCAGGCCTATTCAACTTTGGTTTCTTAGTTGAGGCTGCTAACCAGGATGCTAGTTTTGATTTTGGCATCTGCTCAGTAGGAGCTGGACTGAGTCTTGTCAGTTCGTTTCACAAAGGCCACTGAATATCTGTTGGATGGTGTAGGGGGCATGGTTCCCCTCAAATCCTCTCCAGAGTCCTCTTCAGGTCCTTGGACTGTCTTTCTCTCCCCCCATGGCAGATGCCCAAGGTGTTCTTGAAGCAACAAACAGAAAAGTTTTGCTCTCTTTCTTCCCATATGGGGGGCGCTCCATGGGAAATTGAAAAGAAGCAAGGATGAACTGAAGTTCAGGCAGTCTTCCTGGGTCAGCCCTTTGAGCTTAGTCTACACAGGGTCCCCTTCTTCATCGTACGTGCTGCTCTGAGTCTGTGTCCTGTGGCTTTGGGAGCAGTGAGGCTCGTTGCTGTTTCCCTCTCGGTGGGCCTATCTCGGTTGTTGAGGTGGGGCAGCCTTCTCCCTCTTCACTGCCCCTTCTTATGGCAGGTTTTCCCTTTTAAGCTACTCCTTCCCCCTACACCCTCCCGGCAGAAGAAGCATTGCCGGTGCTCCTCGTTGGTGTTGAACAGGCTGAGCGAAACTTTTTAGTCCCCTCCCTGTCAGTGTGAGGGTGTGACCCTTCACAGATGGTAACAACTTCAAATTACCTCAGCCAGCTTGAAACTGATTCTCTGACCCATCTAATTCTATCTCATTTTACATTCCTTTTGAATAATAGTTTGTGTTCTTGTGAATAAATTTTGTTTTGACATCTCTTGGATGAGATATAAATGACCAAAATTTTGGGGTGTTTACCTTGGCTTCCTGGTCATATTCCAATAACACTATTGTCATTTTTCCTATTTAGAATCTTCTGCACTTTCAATTGAATGTGGTATTACTTACTTGTGCTGAACTGTTGTCTGATGTTGCTGTGACTCATTATACAATTACTATGCTTTATCCCTACAAATCTGTGTCTCATTGGTCAATTAAAAGGTCCCTGCGTGTAGACTGTATAGCAGTTTCTTTATAAATCAGAATTATGTAAACTTAAATTCAGGATTGTAATTTACAGACATTATTTCTTTTGTGTACTTACATATCTCCATAAAAAATTTCTTTTATGTTAAGCTGGATGAAGTCTTGAAGAAGTACAATGCGTATGAAGTGGAGTGCACTGAACAGAAAATAGCTATCAATGATCTAACAGAAAAAGTTGCCACATTTAAAGAAAAGGTAACTCATTAAAGTGATGTGGAAATTTTTTTACATGTGCTTAGTTTGGCTTGATCCATTATAATTGTCTAGCAGAATATGTAAACTTTTTTGAATATGAAAGTCATCATAAAATAACCCTTAGTTACTGTATATACTCGTTCATAAGCTGAATTTTTTTAGTAAAAATGGGAAGCACCAGAGATGGGGGTCGGCTTATGAACGGGTATAGAGAGGGAGAGGTGGGACACAGCCCCTCCCCCCAGCAGAGGGAGCAGGAGAGGCAGCACAGCCAGCAGAGCCAGAAGGGAAGACGCGGGGCCAGAGTCTCTCCACTTCTGGCCACGCTACTCTCCCCCAGCCTCCAAAACAGCTGCAGCTCCGGGGCTGGCAGGCTACAGCTGAGCCGCTCGGTCCCACCCCCCAGAGCACGCTGCGGCCACGCCACCCGGCCCAGCCCACTGGAACATGCTGTGGCCATTCCACCCAGTCTGGCCCGCTGGAGCAGGCTGCGACCGCGCTGCCCAGCCTGCCGGAGCAACTCCAGCCAGGTCAGAGACATCCTCCCGTGGCCCTCCCCAGATAAGGTGGGAAGGGATGGGGAGAGTGTGGGGGTCCTGGGCTAGGGGTGGGGTCATGTGGGGGGTGGTTACAGGGGTTACTGCCCTGACTCCCAGCTGCTTCTCCCCCACAACCCCCACCCCAAAAAAATTTCCCCACCAGTTGCTTTCCCGGCCCATCAGGGTAAGCAGCTGGTGCGCCGGGACACTTTGTTTACTTAGGTTTACCTCCGTGCCTGCGGATGCTCAAGGTAAACAAACCATCTCGGCCCACCAGCGGCTTAGCCTGATGGCCTGGGAGCCAAAGTTTGCTGACCCCTGAATTATAGGGTCAGCTTATGAACAGGTTATAAAATTTTTCCATTTTTACTTATCCATCTTGGGGGGGTCGGCTTATAAACGAACCAGCTTATGATCAAGTATATATGGTAATTTGTTACTATATCATTATACAGGTTTTTAGTTCAAGCATTGTTTAATGAGATTGATTATTTAGCTTTGGGTACTGGTCTCATAAGCAGTAGAGCAGTTTTTCCTCTCAACTAGCGTATTTTGTAACATTGTTTTCTTGATGTTTAGACCTTGAAACAAGATGCCATGGTAGAATTGATGCAACTGGAACTTAACCAGACAAATGAAGAACTTGACAGATTGAACACAAACCATTTAGAGGAGAGATCTCAACTAATTCAAGACCTCCAGCGACGTGAAAGAGAAATTGACAACCTCAAGGAAGTACTAGTGGAAAAAGATAAAGAAATGTCTGCTCTCTCTTCCAGTATGACTGAGTATTCTGAACAGATTGTCATTCTAAAACGCCAGATCCAGTGCAAAGAGGAAGAAATAAGAGAGATGGAAGAAGCATTGACAAAGGCTGAAAGGGAAACCCACTTACTCAAAGAAGTTCAAACAGCTGATGTAAGAGATACAAGCATGAAGATTTCTGTACTTTCTGAGCAGAGTAATATAATGGGGTTGGAACTGGAGAAATCTAAAAGCCAGACTGAAGCTAAAACCAAAGAAAACGAGGAGTTGATAAGGCAAATCAGTGAGAACAGCATAACAATTAAGGATCTACGTTCTGAAATCAAGTCCAACAAGGTTACATACCATAACAAGCTCATGGAGTGTGAGTCACAGATTACTTTGCTGAAAGAACAAATTAATAAAACTTCTGAAAAACTACAAGAAACTGAGGCAAAATACAGGGAAGAAACTAAATATTTGAAATCCCAGCTTGATGAAAACAGCTCTATAAAGGAGAAACTAGAGAGTTTGCTTAAAGAGAAGGAGAACAAAGAACAGAGTTTTGAGAAGGAGTTAAAATCAGTTAAAGATTTATACAACAAGCTAGTTTTGGAAGCTGCAAATAAAGATGAAGAATTGGCTAAGTTATCCAGACAGCTTGCAGAACATACTGAACATCAAGAAACAGTTAAAAATGTTTTACAAGAGAAACTAGAGATGATTACATCGTTGGAGCAAAAACTTCAGATTGTGGAGCAGCAAAGTGAAGAGACTAAACATAAATTAATTGGAGACCTGAAAGCCAAAGAGATGCAATTTGAAGAACTTAAGAACCACATAACTGAAAGACAAGAAATAGTTAGTAAGATGGAAGCAGAGACACAAACAGTTATTTTAATTAATAAGCAGTTGCAAGCAGCTCTTGAGGGGAAAGAAAAAGATTTGTCAGAGCAAATAAAAGGAAATGAACATCTGAGAAATATCATAGATACTGTGGAAAAAGAAAAGCAACAATTAGTCAGTGAAAATGAGAGTTTGTCCAAACTATTGGACATGAAGGAGTGTGAGCTGTTGAAGAGAAACAAGGCTGTAGCAGAGATGGAGAATAAGGTATCTGTCAGTGAAACAGAGTACCAAAAAACACTTTCAGAGCTAAATTATGATAAAGAGGTGTTAATGAAAAAGGTTGAGCAACTTTCAACACTTGTAGAGCAAAAAGAAAATTCAGTCACAGAGCAGCTGCTAGAGAAAAGAAAGGAATACGATGTGCTAACCAATCAGCTGTCTGAAAGCAAGGCGCTGACACAACAGTTACATGAACAAATACAATCATTCATCATTCAGTTGAAGGATGCTAAAGTCAGAGAAGTAGAAAAAGAAGAAATGCTAAATAATAAGTTAACTGAATGTAACACACTAGTCCAGCAGCTCAGCCAGAGTGAGGAAAAAATATTATTATTGCAGAAACAAATTCAAGACATAACTGTGGATTTTGAAGCTAAAGAAGAACAAATCCTTCATAATGTTTCCTTGCGTAAGCAAGTAGAGGAAAATAAAGTGGATATGGAAAAGTTACAGAATGAAGTTCGAAAGCTTAAGGAGGCAAATATAAAGTTATCTCAGTCAGTGGAAGAGAGAGATTTTACTATAAAAAATCAAGATGTAGAGCTTGAGAATCTACATAAGCAGGTTGCTGAGAACACCGGAAGAAGTGCAATGTTAAATAACCAAGTGGAACTACTAAGGAAAGAAGGGGATATGCTAAAACATGAAAAGGAAGACATTTCAGTTATATGCAGCAAAAAGTCAAGTGAATGTGCTGATCTTCAGTCTCAGTTGACACAGCACCAGTCAGAAATTGTGTCAGTTAAGCACCAAGCACACATACTAAATCTAGAAAATGAAAAATTGAAAGTAGATATTGAAACAGTTAATGCTACAGTAATGAAAAAGTCAGATGAAATATCTGCCTTGACTTCACACGTGTCTCAGCAAGATTATAATATTTTAGCTTTGAAGCACCAAATTGATAGCCTAACCATTGAAAATGAAAAATTAAAAATTGCTGTTGAGGAAAAAGACGCTCTCCTTTCTGAGAAGGAAGCTTTGATTCAGCAAATGAAAGAAAACAAAGTGGCAGGAGAAGGGCAGCATTTGAAAATAATTTCAGATTTGCAAAACCAGGTACAAGCTGTGAGCTCTGAAACCAGTCAGCTTAGACAGGCAGCACAAGAAAAAGAAAATGAATTTAAGAAGCAAGCCCAAGAATTAAAGTTGTTTAAAGATAAATCCGAGGAGTCTGATTTGCTTAGATTTCAACTGTCTGAGAATATGGAGATAATTTCTGACCTTCAGTGTCAGCTTAAAAATATGATGGAAAAAACAGCAGAATTGAATCAGTCAGTTATACAGAAAGATGAGTCTTTAAAGCAAAAGATAGATGAATATGTTAATTTGAAAGCACACATTTCTGAAGTACAGGAGTCTTTCTGTATGCAGCAAAAACAGTTAGAGTCTTTAACCTCTGAAGCAGAACAGTTAAAAACAATTGTTCTAGAGAAGGAATTGGCTGTCAGTAATGCCACATTAGTCAATGATAAATTGAAGACCGATCTTCATGACAAAGAGAGAGAATGTGAGGTCTTAAGAAACCAGGTTACGGATCTGGAAGAAGCCACACTAAAACTAAAAAAAGAGATAAATGATCAGAAGAAAGTAATAAATGATATTAGCCAGTCCATGCTAGAAAAAGAATCTTCTCTTGTGGAAAAAACAAGTCTCCTCAAAAAGCTAAGTGACAGAGCAAGTGAAGATGAAGAGAAGATACAGTTAGTTTCTCAGCTTCAGAGTCAGATGCATGAACTGACACAAGAAATACAAAAGTCCAAAGAACTGGTACAGGAAAAAGAAAATGCTTTCTTATCTCTGCAGGAAAAATTTGCAGCTCAGTATGAGCAAAGAAACACACTTAATGTATTACTTAGTAAGAAGGAGGAAGTTATAGCTGGGCTACTTAATTCATTAAACAAAAAAGATGTCAGTATACAGCTGGCTGAGAGCAACATTAGTGCTCTTACTAATGAGATAGAGATGCTTAGAGAGGAACTAGAGAAAAGTGCTGCAGCTGTGAAAAGCCTTACTAGTGTTTTGCAGGAAAAAGATGACAATTTTGCTATTAACCAGAAGAAAATTGATTCTCTGACAGGTGAACTGGACTCTGTAAAACATGAACACCAAAAAGCACAGGATCAAATAAATATATGGAAACAAGATACACAGCAAAAAGAATTAACTTTACATACTCTCTATATGCAATGCACCGAACAGGCTAAAAATATTGAACATTTAAAGTCTGAGCTGAACAATGTACATTCCAAATCCTCCCAAGACTGCCGTGACAGCGCTCTTGTAATAGAGAGATTGCAGCAACAGGTGGATTCTTTAGTGAAAGAGAAAATTCTCTTACAAGAGACTATTGATAAGTTGATTGTAGAAAACAAAGAACTTATTACATACCAAAATCAGTTACAGCAAAAAACAGAAGAACTACAAGAAATTCATGAAAAACTAGAAGTCACTGAGAATTACTCAAGAATGCAGATAGATGCTGTCAAACTGAAGATGAAGAACGAAAAAGAGCAGTTACAGATGCAGGTTAGTGTGAAGGGTGAAGAAGTCTCTGAATTAAAGCTTAAAATTGAAAAGTTAGAACAAAGTCTAATTGAGTCAGAACACAAGTGGGTAACAGAACTTGATAGGGCAACTCAACAAAATGCCATTCTTAAAGAACAGCTGAGCAGTTTAGAAAGTGAAATGAAACCAAAGGATGGTAAAATCCAGTCTTTACAGCAAGAGCTGGATGTTATAAAAGAGGAGCTAACTAAAAGCCTATCTGCATTACTTAGTAGTAGACATTTCTTCAAAGAAAAGGATGCAGAGACTTCAGATGTTGGTCAGCAAGTTAGTAGTAGTAAAACTAAATTGGAAAAATTCTCTGCCATGGTATCCACTATTCTGAGCAAAGAAATGGAAGGAGAGGAATTTCAGCTGCTTCTTTTAGAAAAGGAGAAAGAAATGGGTATTATAAAAGATAAGTTAAAACGTATGCAGTTGATAGAGAAAGAAAAGGAGCTGTTGCAGAATGATCTTGAAAAGGTGAAAAATACCTGTCATTCTGAAATTGAATGTCTGTCAAAAGAAATGGCCACTGTCAAAGACACGTTGTATAAACAACAGTCTCTTGTGGAAGAAAGAGAAAAATTGTTAGCAGAAATGAACAAGGAAGTTAATTTGCTTCAAGAGAAGTTAGATAAATCAGAAAAAGAACTCCAAATCAGTCATGAGAAGTTGAACATTGAAGGTAAAAAAATAGTGAGTCTCCTAGAAGAAATGGAGAAAAAAGACCACCGGGTAGAAAATTTAACCTCACAGACTAACCAGCAGAATGATATAATTTCTGCACTAAATCAGCAGCTGAAAGAAAAGGATTGTTTTGTTGCTCAAGTCATGGAATCCATGTCTAATGAAATGGTGAAGTTTTCTGAAGAGCGAAGTATATTAAACACCAAACTACAGCACCTGGAAGCTGTTCAGAGTAGTTCAGTAGAAAATATTAATAGAGTATCCCAGCAACTTGAAGATTGTAAAACAGAACTGCAACATAATCAGGTTAAATTAAGCAACAAAGAAACTGCATTTAATGACTTAATAAGTGAAAAAGAGCAGCTGCAGTTTAATCTTGAGAAACTAGTTAAGGAAAAAGAGATCCTGAAAAAGAAGCTTCAAGCTGCATTGATAATAAGAAAAGACCTAATGCAAAAAATTGGAAAACTTGAAGGGATTGGACAGGAAGAAATAGAAAAAGAGCATAAAAAAACGGAGGAATTATTGAAGAGTGTTGATGAGTTAACACATCAGTTGAAACTTGTTGAAACACAAAATAAAGATCTTGAGTCCCATTTTGAAACTCTGAAGCAACAGCTGTTTGAGAAAGAGTCCAAGATAAATAACATGAATGAAAGTTTTTCTGCCAAAGTAGCCAGTTTGGAGCAGCTCGAGGACAGTGTTGCAAAGTTAAAAGATATCCTTGCTGAAAAAGAAAAAGTATCTGAGCAAAATCTAAAGTCCATGCAGGAAAAAGACTCTATGCTTGCTCACATGCAGTCTGTACTTAGTGAGAAAGAGAGAGAATATGGAGAGGAACGTTCTCATCTTCTTGCAACTCTTGAAAATCTCAAGGCTGAAATTGTAGACGAGGAGGAATTATTGAAAGATATTAATTTGGTAGAATCTTATTCTGGGGACATTGGTAATAATTCTGTGGATTTCAATAATGAAGTTAGTCAGCCAGGTCAATTAGAAGGAGATAAAGAAATCCTTCAAAAGAAACTTCAGGCATCACTTTTGACCTGGAAAGAAAATATTAAGAAATTGCAGAAAGAAAAGAAAGAATATACTAAACTTGTAGCGGCATTTGATGAACAAACTAAAGACCTTGAACGCCTCAAAAATGAACACAAGGCACTCCAGGAAGTTCATCAAAGAAAGTGTAAAGAATTTGATTGTAATCAGTTGCTAATATACTCTCTACAGAAAGAGTTGGAGTCTCATGTAGCAGCACTTCAAGAACAAGAAACTATTGACCAAAACAAGTTGGAATCAGATGAACAAAAATATGAGGTTCAAGATGTGTTAGGAGAATCAGAACAGGCAGAGTTTGAAATGACAATGAAAGACAGTGAGTTAGAGAAACTAAGTAATGACTATACAAAACTTTGTGAAGAAACAAAAAGGTTAAAGGATGAGTTGAGAAAGACAGCAGTTGAACTTGGTGAGAAAACAGAAGAGACAGTAAACTTGAAGAATTCTATGAGTCAGCTGGAACAGCACTATAAGCAACACAAAGACAGCCTGTTCGTTGAGATAGGTCAACTGCAAGAAAAGTTGGGAAAATATGAGACTGAGGTAATGGACCTTAAAACTACGATTGAACATATGAATAACGAGAAGGAAACTGTAATTAAAAAGAGTGTAGAGGATTACAAGACTATCCAGAAGGAATCTGAAAAATTGAAGGTTGATCTTGAACAAGCCAATATACAAGTTGCAGAAAAGAATGGGGAAATTAAGGAACTGCATTGTACTCTAATGGATTTCAAAGATAAGTTTGATCAGGAAAAGGAAATATTGAAAGAAGCTGTGCAGTTACAGCTCAGTTTGCAGGAAAGCCAGAAAGAAGCCAAACATTTTAAAATGGCATTTGAAGACATGGAGAGAGAGAGAGAGGAGTTCATCAACAGTTTGGAGAAATCCAATGCAGAATTACTCAATATGAAAAAGGAATTAAAACATTTCAGCGAAGAAAACAAAGAACTGTTGATGGAGTTAAGTATGCTACGTGAGAAGACTGTAGAAGCTTCTGAGGTTAGCAATACTATGGTATTATGCAAGAAAGTTAAAGATGAAAATGCCACTGACAAGGAACTGGTACAGTCACATTCAGAAATTAATTTGCTCCACGGGAGATTACAAGACAGAGACATCTGTATTCAGTCACTGGAACATGATCATTCTAGGAGAGCTAAGCTAATAGAAGGAACAAAATATCAAATTCAGAAACAAACAAAAACAACCCCAGAGCAGAGGGAGAAAAATATAAATGTGGATGAGTTTCAACCACAAGAGCAAAAGAATGCTGCAGATGAAAAGTCCAGAGAACGTCTCCAAAGAAAGCTCCAAGCAGCCTTAATATCACGCAAGGAAGCCCTGAAAGAAAACAAATTTCTGAAAGATCAGGTTGACAGAATAATGTTAGAAAAAGAAGAACTGACCGATAAAGCATATACCCTTGAATGCTTGTTGTCTGAACTTGGCAGAGAAAAACAAAACTCAGATACTATTTCTTCATTGTGTGAAAAGGAGACCCTTGTTTCTCAAAATGCTAGACTGTTAACTGAAAATGAAAACCTAACTGCTGCATGTGAAAGTCTTAAATCTACCATGGAGACTATAGTTCAGGAGAAAGAGGCTTTTTCTTTCCAACTCAATACCTTAAAAGATTCTCAGACAGTTGAATTAACAGGATGGAAAGCTAAACATAATGAATTAAAGCAGGAATATGAGTCACTTCTGCAAGCCTATGAGAATATCAGTAGCAAAATAGCAGAAATGAGGCAGGTTATTGATGTCACTAGAAAAGAAAAGCAAGAAGCTATTCACAGATTCAATGAAAGGGAATCTGAAAAACATGAGCTTGAGAAACAGCTTCAAGAAGTCATTAATGAAAACAAAGATATAAAGGACCAATTGAAACGATTTGCTGAATCCAAACAACTGGAAATTGATGAATTACAGAGTGAAGCAGAAAGGCAGACACATGAACATGCATCAAGGATGGAAGAATACCAGCATCATCTTCATGGAGCTGCTCTGCAGAACAAGCAGCTAATGGAGGAAAATGAGCAATTGAAACACACTTCTGAAAACTTAAAGCAGGCTTTAGAGAAAACTGAGAATGAAAATGAGGCCCTTCATAATGACATGAATGTAACTAAATTAGCTTTGGAAAACCTGCAGGTTCAAATGGAAGTGTCACAGACTGATATGCAGTCTAAAATCAGTGATGTATTAAATGAAAGAGAATCCTTATTAAAGCAGATTGCTTTGTTAAATGATGATATTTCCGTAAAAGAGAGAAATATGCATATCCTACAGCAGGAGAGAGAATTGATTTCCGAAAGAGTAAAAGAAACTGAAGAATCTTTGGACCAGAAAAACAACTGTCTATCAAAGTTAGAAAATGAATCTAGAAGTCTTAAACAAGAAATTGTTAGCTTAAATGAGAGAGTTAAGATTTTAGAAGATGACAAGTGTCTTCTACAGGAAGAACTTGAAAATGCGCAAGAAACTTCTTACAAAGTTAAAAATGAGAGAGAATTTCTGGAGACAGAGTTGCTCAACCATGTAAAAAAAGTGGATCAGCTGACAGACAGGCTGAAATCTGCACAGTTACAAAACAGTTTGCTGATTCAACAGTTGGAAGACTTAAAGGCAGAGAAATGCAGTGTGATTAGGGAAAAAGAGGAACAACAGTTGCATCTTGTAAAAGTATTTGAGGAGAAAGTGAAATGTGCCCAGCGGGACAATAGTGGTACAAAAAACAAAACCAAAGAATTGCAAGAACTCTTAAAGGAAAAGCAGCAAGAAGTTAACCAGTTGCAAAAAGATTCTATTAAATTCCAGGAACTGATTCTGGACTTGCAAAAATCTGTGAAATTATCACAGTCAAAGAGTGAAAAATTTGAAAAAGATCTAAATAATACCACAGAAAAGCTCGCCAAGTCAAATGAAGAAATAGACAATCTGAATGAAAAGCTTTCTTCCCAAAAAGCTTTGTTGGATGAGTCAAAGAGTGAACTGGAAAGGCTTGCAGCTGAGAATTTAAGTGTGAAAAGGGAACTTAAGAAGAAAGAAGACCAACTACAAATTCGAAGGCGAGAATTTGAGAAAGAATTAGAGCTTGGCCTTGAGCAACTGAAAACAGTTCACAAAAGAGAATGGTTGAACCTTGAGGAAAGTCGTAATATTCTTCAGCGGGAGAAAGACAGGGCTGTTAGTGAGCTTCATCAGTTGCAAGAGGAAATCAACATTAAGGACTCTCAAAACAAGAAACTTCAAGCTGATTTGAATGCAACTTTGGCCAGATTAGTAGCTTTTACAAAATGTATGTCCTCTCTTCAAAATGACCGGGACCGGGTAATTGGTGAAATGAAAACCTGGGAAATACAGTTCAAAGAGGTTATTCAAAATAAAGAGAAACAGATGGATGACAGTAGTAAGAAAATAATGTCCTTACAAGAAGAAATGAAGGACAAAGTGGCTCAGATACAGGAATTGAAGATTAAGTATTCCATGTTAGAAGAATCCAAGAATGAAATGCACTTGTGGCAAAAATCTGTAGATACACAACACTATAGTGAGCTGTGTAGAATAAAGGAAGAAAATGTGACTCTTATCAACAGACAACAAGAATTGGAGATTGCTCTTCAGTCAAAAGAAGCAGTGTTGCAAGCACTGCTTAAAGAAAATAATTCTCTTAATCATCTTAAAGAGAATAGTAGTGATGCAGGAAGAGAAATAAAAGCATTGGAAAGTAATTTTGCTAGAAAGGAACAGGAATTACAACAACTTCTATTTGAAAAGGAAAAGACCCATGCAGAGTTGGAAAAACAGATTGCCATTTCTCAGCAAATGAAGGAAATGCTGAACAACAAAGATACAGAAATTTCTCTACTGATTTCTTCTAAGGGTGGGGAGATTTCTGGATATCTAACTCAGATACAGACTCAGCATAGAAAACAGATTAATGAGTATGAACAGCAGATAAGGTCTCTGCAAAGAGAGAGAGAACAATCTGATGAGGCCTGTCAGAGGATGGAAAATGAATTGAAAAATCTCCAGATGAAAGCAGACAAAGCAATTCAAGATAAGGCTGAGATTGCTAGTGAAATTGATGCCTTTAAAAAATCAATGTCGTCTCTCCAGTATGACCGAGATGATCTCTTTTCTAAATACAAAGATCTGGAGCATCATCACCAAAATGTTTTAAGTCAGAAAGACAGTCTATTAGTGAACAGTGCTAGTGAGAACAGTGCCCTGAAACAAGAATTAAGAAAACTTTTGAATCGGATAGATGATCTTCATTCTGAAAATGCAATGCAAAGTGCACAACTAATAAAGTACAGGGAAGATCTTAACCAAGTTTTGTCATTGAAAGATCATCAGTTGAAAGAGTTGCTTAAACAGCAACTGGATAGCATTAAGAACCTTGAACAGGAAAAAATTGATCTTCAGAAACAAATCAAAGAAATGCAGCTGACTAATAAATTGCAAAAGGAGAGTACAGAATCTTTAGAACATGAAAATCAAAAATTAACTTCCAAAGTTAAAGCCTTAGAGTCTCTAATTGCATCAATAAACAAAGAGAAGCTAGTTTCTGAATCTGGAGAGAAACCACAAACTAGGGGGAGCGGGCAACATAATCAGAATAAAGATTTCAAGGCTAGTGTACAACCTGGTGAAAAACTTCAGGACAAGTTTCAAGAAGTCCAGAATGTAGTAGGCAAAAATACAAAAGATGCAGAAGATAAATACAGTATGATAGCATTTGAACATGATGCTAACTTCCTGTGGAAGGAAGCTGATGCATCTTCAGAGAAGAGGCTATTAGAAGCACAATTTCAGAATAAAAAATTGAAATCCCAAAATGAGTCCTTTGGAAAAGCTATGACTGCTTTGCAAGATGATAGAGACAGATTAATAGAGGATTTCAAGGTACTTCAGAGTAAATATGCATCTGAACTCAAGTCTGAAAAAAAAAGAGCAGATGAACTTGAAGCTGACCTGAATTATTTTAAATCAAATCTCTTCAGTGTACTCAAAGAACATACTTTTTTGAACCCAGTGCTTATTGATGGTGAAAAGATCACTCTTGATCAGTTCGCTGATGAAATAGAAAATTTGTGCAAGACATTAATCACCCAAGACGGTGAGATTACCAGGCTCTCGTCAGAGTGTGGGAATTATGTTCAACAGATTGATGCCTTTTCCAAGTCCATGGCTAGTCTTCAGGATGACCGAGACAGATTGCTGCAGGAGCTCAGCAAGTCAAAGGTAGTTCATGAAATTAAACAGGGCATGGCTTCATTTCCCATTGCCTCTGATGGCATCAATGAGATAAATTATTTTAAGAGCAATTTGGAAATATTTCAGATGGATAGGGAGTGACTGGTAAACTTTGATTAGATGCATTATGTAAAGTTCAAAGAAAAATGCAAGGAGTTAGTCTGTCTCTTTTGGAGACTTGTGACGTTTTAATTTACTAATTTAGCAAAATACTAAAAAAAATGCAGGTTGAACAAGGAAAGCACAATTAGAATCAGACTGGTATCTTAGACAACAGGGACCAGTACAAACAAGAGAGGAATGAGAGGAAGCCATGTTTCTACAAATATAGTTTTGGTACTAACAGGGATTTTTCTGTCATACACTTTTTATTCTTGTTTACCAAACCTGTTTTTCATATAGGCTAAAGAAGGAGCTAGCCTTGCATCTGTTGAGATAGCGAAACTAAAGACCAAGGTAGATGACCTTGAGAGAGCCTTGCATCAGACAAAAGCCTTCCAAGAGGAAACTGAGATACAGATATCATCATACCAGAATGAACTAGCTGGATTAAGGTACAAATATTGGATTGAACAAAAAGTATAAATTGCTTACGTAAAATAATCTTTAGTGGGGTACAGTAGACAAAATGAAACATCCTTATACAATTACCGGACAAAGAAACAAAAAAGGTTTACAGTTCACCAAAAAATTGCTGTGGAATGGTTTCCATTATGTGTGATGTATTTCTGTGATGTTTTCTTTTGCTCCTCATTAACTTCATTCCTTTATATAGTGAAATCTTGCTCAACATAAAAGACACTAATGGGCCTACTTGGGAGATGAATTTTCTGTCTCGTTTGGTGGCTTTGATATGTAAAATTTTAGTTTGGGTCTTTGTAATTAATTTCTTTGCTAGATATTATATTGCTCCCTAGAAGATTAATCATTTCTATGCAAAAGATGCATTTCCCACAAACAGTAGCTGCTCTTGTAAGACAGCTCGAGATGTTGGAAAGTTTGTAAGCTGTGCAAACTGCTCAGCTCAAGTCATAGTAATACTGAAAGTCATCCCAGGTTGAGGTTTGAGCTGAATCCATGCTCCAGCAGGGGTTCACTTGAATTTTGTTCACATCTCAAACTTTTGGAAAACTTTTTGGCGCTACATGGGTATATGTAAATGTTGGGCCTGATCCTGCAAGAAACTGAGTGCCCTTCACCCGGATGGAAACCAGTGGGAATTGTTTAAATGGTTCGCATCCCTTAGGAGGCACACCACTGGATCTGATGTTTATTGAGATGCCGGTCAGAGCGTATTTCTAGTTCAAGCCTGTGGGAAAAGACACGTTGAAATTAACAGGGTTTTTTTCCTCTCTCTCTAACTAACTAGCTCAGACTCATCCATACAATTGGAAGTGGGAAATAGATTGTGATGGTTCATTTCAGCAGAAGCCATTTTCACTCTGTATCTGAGACTGGTATGCAGTGACCTAGAGCATTTCCCAGCAGTTATTAGAAGCCATCTCATCTTAGTGATATTGTGGTTCAAATAAAGGATCTCAGTGTTTTTACAAGAAATAGTTTCTTTTCTTGAGATCGGAGCTCTCCTGTTGCTGACGAGCTGAGGCCCAATCCCACTTTGGTACTAGTAAATACATGCCAACAGACATGAATCCATCAAACCTAATTCTAGCAATGAGATTTAACCACTGGGGGATGTGGATGAAGAGCATTCCAAAGTAACCTGCCCACCAATTCCCTCACAGAACTCACAAATGACTTTCAATCTTAAGTGGGAAGGGTTTGCACTCCCCTAATGTCGTGCATTCACTGTCACGTGTAGCAGTGTTACCCAGAGATACAATTTGTTTCCTTAGTAAAGTGATTTGAGTCTGCGTAAAAGTTATCCAGGTCATCAGGATTTCCGTACATTTAAAGTTTAGTAGAAGCCCTCATTCTGGGGGAGTGGTACTATATGTGAAAGAAAATGTAGAATCAAATGAAGTAAAAGTCTTAAGTGAATCCACATGTTCCATAGAATCTCTATGGATAGAAATTTCATGCTCTCATAAGAATATAACATTAGGGATCTATTATAGACCACTTGACCAGGACAGTGATAGTGATGATGAAATGCTATCAAAATTAAAGAACTCAATAATAGTGGGGGGATTTCAATTATCCCCATATTGACTGGGAACATTTCACTTCAGGACGAAATGCAGAGATGAAATTTCTCGATACTTTAAATGACTGCTTCATGGAGCAGCTGGTACGGGAACCTACAAGGGGAGAGGCAACTCTAGATTTAGTCCTGAGTGGAGCGCAGGAGCTGTTCCAAGAGGTAACTATAACAGGACCGCTTGGAAGTACCGACCATAATACAATAGCATTCAACATCCCTGTGGTGGAAAGAACATCTCAACAGCCCAACACTGTGGTATTTAATTTCAAAAAGGGGAACTATGCAAAAATGAAGGGGTTAGTTAAACAGAAGTTAAAAGTACAGTGATTAAAGTGAAATCCCTGCAAGCTGCATGGGTGCTTTTTAAAGACACCATAAAGAGGCCCAACTTCAATGTATACCCCAAATTAAGAAACACAGTAAAAGAACTAAAAAAGAGCCACCGTGGCTTAATAACCATGTAAAAGAAGCAGTGAGAGATAAAAAGACTTCCTTTAAAAAGTGGAAGTCAAATCCTAGTGAGGCAAATAGAAAGGAGCATAAAAGCTGCCAAATTAAGTGCAAGAATGTAATAAGAAAAGCCAAAGAGGAGTTTGAAGAACGGCTAGCCAAAAACTCCAAAGGTAATAACAAAATGTTTTTTAAGTACACCAGAAGCAGGAAGCCTGCTAAACAACCAGTGGGGCCCCTTAATGATCGAGATACAAAAGGAGCGCTTAAAGACGATAAAGTCATTGCGGAGAAATTAAATGGATTCTTTGCTTCAGTCTTCATGGCTGAGGATGTTAGGGAAATTCCCAAACCTGAGCCAGCTTTTGTAGGTGACAAATCTGAGGAACTGTCACAGATTGAAGTGTCACTAGAGGAGGTTTTGGAATTAATTGATAAACTTAACATTAACAAGTCACTGGGACCAGATGGCATTCACCCAAGAGTTCTGAAAGAACTCAAATGTGAAGTTGCGGAAATATTAACTAAGGTTTGTAACCTGTCCTTTAAATCGGCTTCTGTACCCAATGACTGGAAGTTAGCTAATGTAATGCCAATATTTAAAAAGGGCTTTACAAGTGCTCCCGGCAATTGCAGACCGGTAAGTCTAACGTCGGTACTGGGCAAATTAGTCAAAACAATGGTTTAGAATAATATTGTCAGATACATAGAAAAACATAAACTGTTGAGCAATAGTCAACATGGTTTCTGTAAAGGGAAATTGTGTCTTACTAATCTATTAGAGTTCTTTGAAGGGGTCAACAAACATGTGGAGAAGGGGGATCCAGTGGACATAGTGTATTTAGATTTCCAGAAAGCCTTTGACAAGGTCTCTCACCAAAGGCTCTTATGTAAATTAAGCTGTCATGGGATAAAAGGGAAGGTCCTTCATGGATTGAGAACTGGTTAAAAGACAGGGAACAAAGGGTAGGAATAAATGGTAAACTCTCAGAATGGAGAGGGGTAACTAGTGGTGTTCCCCAGGGGTCAGTCCTCGGACCAGTCCTATTAAACTTATTCATAAATGATCTGGAGAAAGGGGCAAACAGTGAGGTGGCAAAGTTTGCAGATGATACTAAACTGCTCAAGATAGTTAAGTCCAAAGCAGACTGTGAAGAATTTCAAAAAGATCTCACAAAAAGAAGTGATTGGGCAACAAAATGGCAAATGAAATTTAATGTGGATAAATGTAAAGTAATGCAAATTGGAAAAAATAACCCCAACTATACATACAATATGATGGGGGCTAATTTAGCTACAAGAAGTCAGGAAAAAGATCTTGGAGTCATCATGGATAGTTCTCTGAAGATGTCCACGCAGTGTGCAGAGGCAGTCAAAAAAGTAAACAGGATCTTAGGAATTATTAAAAAGGGGATAGAGAATAAGACTGAGAATCTATTATTGCCCTTATGTAAATCAATGGTACGCCCACATCTCGAATACTGCGTACAGATGTGGTCTTCTCATCTCAAAAAAGATATACTGGCACTAGAAAAGCTTCAGAAAAGGGCAACTAAAATGATTAGGGGTTTGGAACGGGTCCCATATGAGGAGAGATTAAAGAGGCTAGGACTCTTCAGCTTGGAAAAGAGGAGACTAAGGGGGGATGTGATAGAGGTATATAAAATCATGAGTGATCTGAAGAAAGTGAATAAGGAAAAGTTATTTACTTATTCCCATAATACAAGAACTAGGGGTCACCAAATGAAATTAATAGACATCAGGTTTAAAACAAATACAAGGAAGTTCTTCTTCACGCAGTACACAGTCAACTTGTGGAACTCCTTACCTGAGGAGGTTGTGAAGGCTAGGACTATAACAGCATTTAAAAGAGAACTGGATACATTCATGGTGGTTAACTCCATTAATGGCTATTAGCCAGGATGGGTAAGGAATGGTGTCCCTAGCCTCTGTGAAAGGATGGAGATGGATGGCAGGAGAGAGATCACTTGATCATTGCCTGTTAGGTTCACTCCCTCTGGGGCACCTGGCATTGGTCACTGTCGGTAGACAGGATACTGGGCTAGATGGACCTTTGGTCTGACCCGGTACGGCCATTTTTATGTTCTTATGTATGTCGTGCTGTATGGAGAGGCTCGTGACCAAAAGTTCCAACCCTTAGGGAAGACTGTCAAAAAGCAGAGCAGATGCCCCTAACTGGTTATATGTTCTATAATTAGATTTCACCAACCCAGTAACAAACATGAAATAAGAGCTACAATAGTCTTATAATGGAGTCCTAAACAATCCCTTTGGACACACCAGTCCATCTTGCCACCCAGGCAAGCTGGACTGTGAGATAAATGATCATTTACACCAAAGATCACAAAATATTCAGATTGCTCCCAGTCCCAAGAGACCAGTCACTTACCCCAGGTAAATCTGTACCTTAGATCTCACTCCAAAGACAGTGCTTGTAGCCAGTCTTGTAATAAATTAACTAAAGGTGCATTAACTAGGAAAAGAAATGAGAGAGTTAGTTACAGGTGCAAGCAAGCATATATATATATATATGAGTTTGTCTATGATTCAAAACATGGTAAAGTTGTAGTAATTTGTCAATTCAAAATGTTTTTCAGGGCTAACCCATGCCAAGCAGCATGGGACTCTCTTTGCTTATTTTTAGGAATCTTTGCCCCAGACAGCATAAAAGAACCAGTTTCTCCTTTTCAGGGATTTTTATCCCCTCCTCTCCAGAGTCCAAACTGATGGGATGAGTTCATGTGTAAGTCTCTCATTCCTGGAGGGAATTAGGAATGCAACCAACAGAGCCTTTCTCTCCTTTGATGCTACACGATACCTCATTTGCCTTTAGTGGGCCATCTTGTATGCAAGATGAGCCCTTTCCCTTAATTAATTATTATTTTCTTGTTTAGTACATTATACAATTACAGAGGTTTACAGTGCAAATAATCAGTATAACTACACCATGGGCTAGAGAGGTTATAAGTGAGATCAGTATATGCAGCATCCAACAATCTTTGTCTTATAAAGTCTAAACACCTACTTATCAACTTAGCATTTAATATCTTTTGATAGTGCTAACACACAGGTAAGCAAGACTGGTTTCCAGCTGTGCATTTGTAAGTGTTCAGGGAGGCCTGGGGTCATGGCATGAGCAGGCACCTGGTCTGCCAGCATCACTGTCTCTCCCCTTGTCAGCAAAGTATGTGCAGTATGTTTTTCCATGCCTTGTTCTCTAGGCTTTCTAACAGCAGAAGTCTTTGAAGGGCTTGGGCATGGATTTGTATTTTCAGCTACTGATCTGTGAGTGTGTGCACAACATGGAGTTTTTCAAAATCAGTGAGGCCAGCTTCATTCTTCACATTAACTTTTATGCAGTATGTAATAATTAGCACCTCGTTTAATATTTTTGTTCAGAATGGAAAAAAACCTCCTGCTGACAGAGTCCCAAGCACTACGAAATCAGTACCAGATGGCTGTTGCAGACAAGGACCGGCAGATTGCAGAATTACAGAAATTACAGCATGACATGATTGTTAAGGAATCTGTATCCATTGGTAGCAATTACCCAATCAAGGTAAACCAAATCAAATATTTTAAAAAAATCAAACAAACAAAAGCCATTTCCAAAAAGAGAACTATGACAAAGCATGAAACCAAAGCATTGGAGGATAGCAGATAGTGTATGAATATTTAAATAAAGCTCAAGGAGTGATCCAGGGCTTTACAGAACAATAAGCCTAACATCTGTACCTGGTTGAATCAGTCATTAAAAATAGAATAGTAAAATATCTGGAGATCATGCTATATTGGGTTTCATGGTTTAAGCAAAGGAAAATCATATCTTGTAAGCATTATTTGAATGTCTCAGTAAAGAAGTGGATAAAGAAAAACTAGTTGACAAAATTAGACTGTCAAAATGTTGACATGGTCCCTCACAAAAGTCTACTAAATAAACTAAGTGTTTGTATGCACCCAATACAATGGGGTCCTGGTCCTCCTAAGTGCTACAATAATATAAATAATAAATAGTCGTGATAAGAAGCAAAGTATTGTCATGGGTCAAAAACTGGCTAAGAAACAGAAAACAAAGAGTTAGTAATAAATGGTTAATTTTTATCTTGGCCAAAAATTAACAGTGGTGTGGTTCAAAGTTCTGTGTGAGATCCAGTGTTACTTAATGTATTTATTAACGATCTAGAAAGGGGAGTGAGCAAGAAGGTAGCAAAATTTACAGATGATTCAAAGGTTATTTAAACTAGTCCAGTCCAGAGAGAAACTTCAGAGGGACCTAATCAAATTAGGTGAATGGGCGACACAATGGTAGATGAAGTTCTGTGCTGATAAGTGCAAAGTAATGCATTGTAGAGAAAATATTAAACTAGTTTTCCACCTTACAGGTTTCTGAATTAACTGTATCAAATCAAGAAAGGGACCTGGTTGTCATTGTGAACAGTTCAATTAAGAGCTCTGCTCATTGGGCTGTTGAGGACAGAAAAACTATCAAGATGCTAGTATGCATAAGGAAGGGGATGGAGAATGATAGTGAATATATTACCATATCTTTACATAAATCAGTGGTGTGGCCTCATCTGGAATATCGTGTGCAGTAGTGGTCACTCCATCTTGTAAAGGATGTTGCAAAACTAAAGAGGGTGATAGGAATGATCAAAGGCCTCACTCTTAGGAAGAGAGATTGAAAAGAATGAGATTGTTTACATAAGAAAAGAAACAAATCGGAGAGAACATGATAAAAGTATATAAAATAATTAATGGTATACAGAAGTAAATCAGGAGCTTCTGTTTTCCCTTTTCATGCCCCAAGAACAAGGGGACATCCAGTGAAATTAAAAGGTGGCAAATTCTGTTTTACACAAAATGTAGTTAGGTTGAGAAACTCATTCCTACAGTGTGTTACTGAGGCCAAAATACTTAGCAAAATTCCAAAAGGAATTGGTCATTTATATGGGTTACAAGAACATCTAGAGCTATAAATATTAACAAATGTTGGGATATTAAACCTCATGTTTCAGGGTGTAAGCCAATCTGTAATTGTTGGAAATTAGGCAGAGACCAGATGTGAGGGGAAGATTATCACACATGTGTCCAATGCAAGGTTTCTTGCACCTTCCTCTGAAGTATCTGGTAGTGACTGCTGTTGCTGACAGAATACAGAACTAGATGGGCCACAGATCTCATCCAGTCTGATAATTCTTCTGTTCCTCCGATCTTGTGTATGAACAATAACGATCTAAGGAAAAGTGTTATGTTAACCTAATGTCATCTTTAATGTTTCTGACCCAAAGGAAAGTTGGAGTAAGTTAACCTTCTAATTTGGCTAATGACGATAACAGTTAGTAGCCAAGATTAAGACTATTGTGTACTAACCATTTCTGATAATCAAATCCTGAGTAATATGAAAAACTTTCTAACAGTGATGGCTGCTGGAGTGTGGAATAGTATCTTGAAGGAAGTGGTAGAAGGCCCATTGTATGATTATATATGTAAAACTGGTACTAGAAATGCTAGGTAGGAAACTGCCCTTCATTGTTGGAGTTGGATAGGATTGTAGAATAGCAGGCCAAATAGAGATGGACACGGCTCATCTTCTATGATTCAGTGTAATGAATGATGGTGTATTTTTGTAAAGGGATACTCTCTCTTCTTTAAATACATACTTGCAAAATAACCACCTTTCTTTATCAGTGTTTAGAACTTTAAAAATGCTTTTCATAGTTTTTCTTTTGTTCCTTTTCAGTGTTTTGCTTCACTTAGACACTTAATCAGTGAAGTTAGTCTAATTTGTTTAGAGTCATTTTCACTTCATGTTCTCCGTGTTGCAGTGGGTGGATTGGAAACACCAGTGGGATGCTAGTTTGTCAGTGTTCCCCAAACTTTTTGTGTTGCACCCCTCCCTATCCGTAATAGAACCTGTCCGCGCCGCAGCCAAGAGCAGAGCCATGGTCAGGGCCAGGGCTGTGGTCAGGAGTCGAGGCTGAAGGCCACAGCTGGGGCTATGGTTGGAACTGCGGCCGGGGCCAGGAGCAGAGCCAGCACCGGAGCTGTCACTGGGGGTGGGGCCAGAATGGAGCTGGAGGCAGAGTGGGGCTGGGTGGAACTCCCTCCCTCCTCTCCCCCTATACTCCTCTGTGGGGGCTGGCCCGGTTTGGGGACCACAGGTTTATGTAAATAAAAACAGTTTTTGTTCGAAACTTGGGACAGGCTTGTGAAAGGGAAATAATAATGGGACTGTAGACATCACTGATTTAAAAGTGTGTTAAAACAATGGATTATATATCATTATCAATTTCTGTAGATTTAACCTTGAATTTTTGGGTGGTGTTTAAGCCATTAGAAACAGTCACTCTGGTCGGAAGTACAAACAGTCCTGAGCAATTGAAACATCTTTTAGCTGAGAAGAGCCAGCTTCAGAATGAACTGCAACGCTGTCTTCAGGAGATGCACCAGAGGGAGCTGCGTTTCCAGCAGATGAACTCAAAGGTAGGGAAGGTGATAGCTGTGACTACTCTGGGTAAATTTGGAGCATAGTTAATGTGAATATAGAAATATTTTCATCTACCTGAATCTGGGAACAAGGCATATTTAATTTGTGTACTGTGTATTTATATTACTACAACATTAGCTCACACAACATAGTTGGCTCAGAGTGGAACTGGCAAGCTAAAAATCTAGAATGTCTTTGAACTATAGCTGTTGTTTGACTGAGACAGGGCCACTTGACTCTGCAGTTTGCAATGCAGAAGTTGCAGCACCAAAACTATATCTCATTCAAAGCAAAAAAGACTACAGTTAAGACGGGAGCAGTTGAAATTCCTCCACACTTAGTACGGTATTTGAGCCATATTGTGTCAAAATTTCAAAGTGCCTTAAAAATGCATGCATAAAATCAGCAGGTAAACCCATTTGCAATTATAAATCAGGCAAACGTATGCACAAGCAGTTGTGTGTGCAGTTTTCTCTCTTGCACCGTTTTGTGAGCAAAACTCTATTTGTGCATGCATGTCTATAGATGACCTTTGGAAAAGGATCCCTTTAAAATCTTTCCTTCGTTTTCTTTTGAAAGTTGTCAACTGCTGCCTTTGCCATCACACTGTCTGTTGATGCACTTTTTTCAGCCTATATACAATTGCTCTTCTTAACTATAAATCTCATCTCTACAGTATATCTCTTTAGAGCGAGAATTGTTAGCTCTTGTTTTGAAATGGTGAATTATTTCAGGTAATGCAGTCAGTAGAAGAGAATGCTGTATTGTCTGCACAGTTGAAGACAGTATCCCAGACTCTAAGAGAGAATCAGCTGCGTTACACTGATCTGCAAAATCGTTATTTCAGACTTGAGAGGGAATACCAGACAGTCCAAGTTAGTTCCTTTCAAGATACTGCTCAGGTAAAATGAACATACTATTTTTCTGTGCTATCTTTTTAGTCTCGTGACCCAACTCCTGATTTTAAAGGGTTGTGATCTTTCCTAGTTTTCCTTTAGTGCTTAATGTGAAGTAAACACCTCATATGGTATTGGTATTTTTGCTGGTTCATGTATCAGTTATGAGGTAAGGAAAATAGCTCTCTTGTTTTTGTAGCTATATGCCACTTTAGCTACTGTCATTTGAACTTGATTTCTCTTATTACTGTTCACAGATTTACTTGTCTTTGCAGTTGTAAACTGTTTCCATGCTACAGACTGTAACAGACATATATATTTTTTTAAATCAATGCAAGTTCTGTCTTTGGAGTGTTTAAAGGAAGGAGTCCTATGATTTGTATCTCATTTAAAGAACAGGCTGCAGCAACTCCACTGAAAAGCTAGCTGACAAATAGGTGACCTTGGTGGGAAAGTGGTGGAGGTGATGTTGATAAGAGCAATGTTAAAGGATTCATACACTTAGCCTCTATTGCACTTGTATCATACCATGGATCATCTAAGATTAATCATAGCCAACTCTGGCTAAACTTACCTGTGAATGTGCTAATGAGTTATTGAGCAGCGTGACATGCCATTTCTGATCAGTCCCTTTGGCATTCTGAAGAGGCCTTCATTTTGCATTGGGATGTGACAAATGTAGATAATTGGATAATGGTGTCTGGGGCTCTAGCTTTGTCACAGTAAATTTTGTAAGATGTTAAGGGTAATGCTTATGGAAATTATGAAAAGTCAGATCTGTTTTGTGCTAACTGAACTACATTTGCAGAGCCAGCCTTTTAAATTTATTTTTTGATAAACATATTGGTACCCTTTGTCATCTTTTACATACATATATATTGGGATGCTCAAGAGTACCCACGGTTGTGAGGCAACTCCCCACTTACCAGCCTTTAGCATGAAGTGGTCTTGTCTGTGCCTGCTGTAGCTCGGCTCCCTGAAACTAACGTTCTTTGGCAACACAAGCACTGACACCCAGGTCTCTGCAGACCTTGCTCTGTCTGTGCTGGTTAGTGATAGGCTTCACTAACCTCCAGTGCTCAGAGCATTCTCTGCAGTGTCCAGCCCTTAACTCCTGGACACTCACAGAAATTACCAGGTTGCCATTTCAAGGGGTTAGTGTACACAGTGGTTTGTTTGTCAACTGAGGATCAGCTCGTGAACATCGCAGCACTGAGATATATTTATAATGAAAACAATCATAAGTTTATTATCAAAAGCTAAGATTTAGAGAGCGTGAGTAAGGATAATAATGGAAACAGGTCACATAAAATCAATATATGCTTTCTAGAGACTAAACTTTAACAGGTTAACCGTCTGTCTAAAGAAGTCTGTTCTCACCTAAAGCAGCCTCCCCGTGTTTCCAACCAGTATAACTGGGAACCTTCTTTCATGAATGCAGAAAAGCTCTGTTCTTCTTGTTTCCTCAGTGAAGGAGCAAATGGTATCCTTTTTCCTTCTCCTTATATCCCCCAAAGTCCATTGCTTTTGTCCCCAGAGAAAGGACGATCCCCTGTGGTTCGTTCTCTAGTTTGCTGACTCCAAGTTGGTTTCACATCCTCGTGTTGACATTGAATGCAAATAGGGCTTCCTTTGTATTGACCTACAATGCTTAATTTACTTGTGAACTGAGGCAGGCAGGTGAATATACATGCTTTGTCTGGCAGAAACCTGGTTGTCAACTTTTCCTTGATTCACACATTTTTGCAAACCTATTTTGTGTGTGTGTGAGAGTTAGAAGCATATTTTCTGTTGTGTTTGTAGATGTCCATGTGCACATATAACTTCTTGCATGTATTTGTACATGAATCTCACACTGATATTAATGACCATTGTGATCCTGGCTTTATTTAAGATCTCCAGTGATATTCTTTAGAGATAACTACTATGAAAGCAGTGTGCTAGGTGTAGTGAGATTGTCAGACCTGGTAGGAGTTGTTGTTATAGAACAATGAACACTTTGCCAGCTGTAGGCCTCTTTCACACTTACCACATTTCAGTTCTCCTGCTTTCCTGTTCTTAACAAACATTGCCTTAAAGCTTTGAAGGGTGCCTTACCACCATCTCGCTCTCTCTCTTTTTTTTAAAACTAGTCTTCCTGTATTAGCTTGCTGGTTTATTGGTAGAGATCCCTTGGTGAGTTTACACTATGTCTGTCCTTTTGTGTGTCTGCAGTGTGCTGCTGATCCCCCGCTCACTGAAGGCCTTTCTTTGGGGGTTGTTTTAAGACTTTCTCTCTCAGTTTTGTGTAAGTGTTCAGCCTGCTCACTCACCCTATTTATTTATTCACATGCAGAAATCCCCGAAGGCCAAACAATAAATGTGCAAATGGAAGTCATGGAATCTTTGAGTCTTGTGGCTTGCATAGGAAATGTCCTCCTGGCAGCAAAGGAAAGACTCTGTGTGTATATTTGGGAAGTTGTAATCCCAGAATTTGAGGATTAAATGACAGAATATCAGATACAAACACTAATGGAACTAGTGGAACTAATGTTTTTCAACTGGCAGAACAGATTTTGTAACTGGAAACATGGTCATCAGGTTCTTATTTTTTAAAAATATTATTTTAATATTTTATATTTTATAGGGTGAAACTAGAGCAGAAGTTCCCCCAGGAGCTCCGCAAGAGAGAGCTGCAGTTATTGTTGAAATAGACAATATGGAACTAAATGAACTCAGAAAAAGGTCAGGATTGATGACATCAATTTATGATGTTTCTTTTCTTGTTTATGACAATGCTACTTCTGCTCTACTGCTTCACACTCCTGTTTCTTTGCAAGGCTGTTTTTGGAAGCTAAAATTGATGTTTAAGAAAGGGAATGTTTACAGTAAATTTAGAAGAGAGGAAGGATGGTCCAGTGGTTAGGGCGCTCACCTAGGATATGGGAGACCCAGGTTGAATTTGCTTCTCTGCCACAGACTTCCTGTGTGACCGTGGCACCTCTGTGCCTTGTTCTCCATCTGTAAAATGGGGATAATTATGATTCTCTACTTCACAGGGATGTCTAGGATAAATACATTAAAAAGATTGTGAATCATAGGACTGGAGGGACCTCGAGAGGTCATCTAGTCCAGTCCCCAGGGCTCATTATTATCTAGACCCTCCCTGACAGGTGTTTGTCTACCTGCTCTTGAAAACTTTCAATGATGGAGATTCCACAATCTCCCTAGGTAATTTATTTCAGTACTTAACCACCAAATTTTTCCTAATGTCCAACCTAAACCTCCCTTGCTGCAATTTAAGCCCATTGCTTCTTGTCTTATCTTCAGGTTAAGAAGAACAGTTCTTCTCCCTCCTCCTTGTAACAGCCTTTATGTACTTGAAAACTGTTATCATGTCCCTTCTCAGTCTACCCTTTTCCAACTAAACAAACCCAATTTTTTCAATCTTCCCTCATAGGTCATGTTTTCTAGACCTTAAATCATTTTTGTTGCTCTTCTCTGGACTTTCCCCAATTTGTCCACGTCTTTCCTGAAATGTGGCACACAGAACTGGACACAATACTCCAGTTAAGGCCTAATCAACGCGGAGTAAGTGGGAGAATTACTTCTCGTGTCTTGCTTACAATACTCCTGTTAATACATCCCAGAATGATGTTTGCTTTTTTTGCAACAGTGTTACACTGTTGACTCATATTTACCTTGTGGTCCACTATGACCCCCAGATCTTTTTCCGCAATACTCCTTAGGCAGTCATTTCCCATTTTGTATGTGTGCAACTGATTGTTCCTTCCTAAATGGAGTACTTTGCATTTGTCCTTATTGAATTTTATCCTATTTATTCAGACCATTTCTCCAGTTTGTCTAGATCATTTTGAGTCATAATTATAAGCACTTTGAGATTTACTGATAAAAGCGTATACAAGAAATAGGCATTATTAAGCGTGTAGTTGAATTAACAGTTTAAATATGAAAAAAATTGAGGTATATTTGGTGATATTTTATTTTTAAAACCAGACCTGTCGTACTCAAGTTACGAGTGACTTGACTTTGACTCCGGGTCAGTATTACAGTTGGGCAAACAATGGATTTTTCAGTTAGTTGGCAATTCCAAAAAATGTACAAAATGATTTTCAGGTCAAACTGAAAAGGAAATTTTTGAAATTTCGGGGAAATCAAAAAGTAATTTTTATTTTTTTTATTTTTTTTGGAATTGTGTCAAAACTGAGCATTTTGTTTCAATTTTGGGGATTTTGACAAGAGGTAAGGAGAACTAGATTCACAGAAAGCCTAGGCAGATGAGGAGAAGTAGGAGGAGTCCTCCCTTATTATCTATAGGCTAGTGGTTAGGAATCTTTCTTGGGATGTAAGAGAAACCCAGGTTTGATTTTCCCCCTCTGCCTGATGTGGACAAGGAATTTGCACTTGGGTCCCCCACATTGCAGGAGAGTGCCTAGTCACTAGACTACAGGATATTCTGGTGTGGGTCTTTCTCAGTCTCTCCTGTGGAAGTTGTTCCACTGTTTATAAATAATTAGTCTTTGGAGCAGGGACATGAACCTGGCTCTCCCACTTCTTAGGAGAGTGCCCTAACCACTGTGCTATAGAGTCATTCCCACTCTTTTTTCATGGCCCAGTGACTGAATTTCCTTTCTGAATGAACTACTTTCCAGCCATTTTGTGACCCTAGTCCTCCTTTGCTTATGTCAAAATACATGAAATCCGAAAGAGAAATTTGGCATCTGGTCAGAACAAAATATTTTAACATTACAGAAACATTCTGAGTGTTTTGGTTTTCTTTAAACTATTCATCAAACTCAACATGAATTTGTGATTAGTTTTGGGTAAGCCAAGACTGGTGAAATATTTTCACTGAAAAATGCAGTCTCTAGTCAGCATACCTGAACCTCTGTAATAAATACAAGTAAATTACATAAAAGGATGATCAGGAAATTTAATCTTCCTTTCTATGCTTAAATTGATTTAGTATTTGCATTTGCTGTAGGCTTGCAGAGACAGAGCAGCAGTATGATTCAGTGCAACAGGCCCTGTCACAGCTGACAGAAACACTGTCGGAAGAAAGGAGTAGGAGAGAAGCTGCAGAAGAGGCCTTAGGACTCACTGAGGAACAATGTAAAAGGTTGGAGATACTTGCACAATATTTTTCCCTTTTCAGACCATATGAACTGAACTGACCGTACAATTGGAGCTATGCAGCAAACCCTTATGTTCACAGGGAATAATGCCTTTGAAATCAGTGAGGGGGCGGGGGAGCTCCACATGGGCACAGAGATTCATTCGTATGGATCTAATTGTAGTATCAGGGCCTAAACAACCAATTGCAGGTTTTTCCCTCTTGAAAGAATGTAAGAATTTTCCTTCTGAGTTACTGTGGCTGATGTTAATACTGAGTGTCTAGTGTGTCTAAAAATTGGAGCTTGAAGTTTTCATTTGTTGTTTGCCACTGTTTTTTTAGTGAGGTTAGTGATGAAAAACGTTGGATTTCTGTGGCTAGGTACAGAACCAGTTTGAGAGCAGTGAAAACTTGTACAGTGCTTGGCTAGTGTGCATGAAGCGCAAATTGCAGGGTCTTTGTGCTGATCTAAATTTTAAAATGTCTACCAATTTTCTAGCTGAACTCACTAGTCAGTACTGTTTCCCCCTCCTTAAATTAGCAGAGCATTCCACGTATAACAGATTTTATACATACACTCAGAGAAATAGATAGCCATATATTAATTACATCCAAATAAATAAAATCACCATCCTAATTTGAGAAGTACTAAATAATCAGCTAGAGAGAGGAAAAGAAAGTTTGGGTTAGTATGAATAAGTAAAACATCCAGAATCGAAAATAGAGGCTGAAAAAGACAAATAGTTTCCCTTTGTTTTCTTTACCAAAAGCAGTAAGGACTAGCTGAGCTGTACAAAAGAATATTTTCATAGATAGATGATAATTGATAATGGTACTTCTAAAGAGTAGATAACTCAGTAATGTTTCCCCCTGCCTTCTCAATTTCTTTTCTCTAGACTCGAAATGAGTAGTTACAGGTCTGTACCTAGAGAATACACTGTTCAGATGGAGACTGAGGAGGAAAGAGAGGCTTTGATCATCAATCCTAGTGAACATATTGTTGTACGTAAGGTAAGTAAATGTGTAACCTGGAAGAAATTCTGAGTCATAAGTTGCCTAAAAATGGTGCTCACTTTTTACACCGCCAGCTGCAAATGGCTCAGAGAACGGGGAAGTCTTTTCTCTTCAAATTATTTTAATTAAATCATATTTGTAATAAATAACCTGAAAGAATGGAGCAATAAATGAATAATAAAAGAGTAAAACTGTGAACAACTAAACACATTGGCCAGATCCTCAGCTGGTACAAATCATCATAGCTGCTTTGGCTTCATTTATACTAGCTGAGGATCTGCCCATTGTATGTGTAAACACTCTCAGGTGAGAGATTGCTGTTGTAAATATGTATATCTGGAGGTTGTCTTTTCAAGGGATGAACTAGAAGAGAAATATTACAGATATGTGGGAGTGTAATGAATTTACTGAATATATTTTTGAATCAAACACCTGAAATTGGCCAGCATCTCTCTCTGTACTAAAAACCAAACATCTAAGAATCTTTTATAGTGCCCAGAGATCATAGTGATGGGCATACCATGGAGAGATACATATGTGTACGTTCAAAATGTCAGTAAAATATTGAAAATAAAACAGTATGTTTGACTTTATCTTTCAGTATGCTGTTATGGATGGTAACCTGTACTTTCATGCAAACATCAATTAAATAAAATATACATCGTTTATGTATATTTTGGGGGTATATTGGGTATTTACATTTATTATATAAATTGTGTGTGTGCATATAATTTAGTCTATATCTCTGCTCTGTGTGCATGTAATTAAATATTATACTCATCCTGTAGCCTCTTTCCCCTCCCTGCTTATCTTTTGTAACTGCTCCATTCTTTTCCCCACAAAAAGCAACAGAGGGTCCTGTGGCACCTTTAAGACTAACAGAAGTATTGGGAGCATAAACTTTCGTGGGTAAGAACCTCACTTCTTCAGATGCAAGAAGTGAGGTTCTTACCCACGAAAGCTTATGCTCCCAATACTTCTGTTAGTCTTAAAGGTACCACAGGACCCTCTGTTGCTTTTTACAGATTCAGACTAACACGGCTACCCCTCTGATCTTTTCCCCATGAATCCCTTATTTTAATGGCATGTGCGCAGACACTCTCTTCTGCAGACCCAGCTGGAAGGATTACAGTACTTCACAAATCTAGAGTATAATGAGAGCTGCTCTTGCAACTTTTTTGATGATTATTTATTTGAAATTGTTTCCTACAGATGAAAGGAGGAGCCCTTTCTTTCAAAAGATGGCTTCGAGGGCGAAGCCTTTACTGCTCCAAGCTGCTGACCTCAAGAGCAAAATCCCGCTATTTATTCCTCACATACTTGGTGACACTACATCTTGTTATTTTTCTGTGCCTCACTGGCATTCTCTAAATGCACTGCAATTGCTGGGTAAATTATTTTCCTTTAGACAATGGTGTGCCAACGCAAGATAATGGACTTTTCACATGCTGTTGTTAAACTATGCACTGGACACAGTTGTATATATCCTCATTATAATATGTGCATTTTGAGCTTCTTGCTAGAAGTTTCTGTATATCACGGTTACTCCAAAGTTGACTTGAATTGCTCCTTAACAATGGAATATTATATTTGCTAAAGAGAAGATATTCCCGTTCAGTGCAACCTATAAAGAAACTGCTGCATTATATTGTTTGGGAATATATAATGATTGAATACTATTGAATTGGGTTGTAAATGGTATCTTTTCTATATAAATTTTATTTTAAGAAAGTTACACTATAAATTTTAAGGGAATATCAACTATTACTGTTTATTAACTTCTTGATAATAGCAAGAAGCTTTACAGAGTGCAATAAAAAAAAAAAGCTGGGTTCATTGTGGGTTTCTTGACTGGAAATAAAACTTTAAGAACTGAACTCCGCTCTATGAGTGTGTGAAGAGTAAATACTTGTAATTGTCTGTGTTGTTGCTAACAGGACGCACAATTATGTAATTATATTAATGAGAAAAGACTGACAGCTAACAACAAGGAGAACTTTGACACTAGGAGTTCGAATATCGAATCAAAATTAAGACATTCCTCCTTAGCTAATCTCAAACTGCTTTTAGCCAGATCACATCACTTCAAACTGCAGTTGCTCTACCCTATCTCAGTTAGCTGAATTACTATTATTTTTTGCTTGTTATACTAGTTGCTGGCATCCCCAGTCAGAATCAGGCTCCACTGCACACATAGGGCATCTGGACTGCTGGCTTTTGAAGTTTTCTTATGTTCTCTTAAACCTTTGGATAAATAGGTTGTGTGTTCATGCACACATTTCAGAACATTTCTTCTAATTCAGTTAAGTGAGAAGCACATAATACATTTTCAAGTGAGTGGTGAGGAGACGTACTTTCAGCTGTTTTCTGTATGAGCATAATGAAGCATCTCGTATAAAAATATGCATGCTTTGTTATAATGTACACTGAAGTTGAGTGAAATTTTCCGGGTCCAAAAATATTTTTTTGTGAAGAAGAGAGACTGCTGCTAATGCTGTGACCTGATGATTACTATGCAATAGGGAGTTTTGCATTATTTTACCAGTGATTTCAGCTATAGCAAATTATCTGTAGCAGAGTAGTTCACTTTCTGAACCTGTTTTTAACAGAACAGATTACTGTGTATGCGAAATGTAAATGAGACATTAATATCAGTTGAGGCTTTAGCTGGGATCACAAAAGTCCTTTAATGTAGTATTTCATGTTGGATGTTAAAGTCTTGGAGATGTAGTATTTTAAACACCAGGTGACCCATCAGAATCCGATTAAGTGCCTTTTTGGCAAATATGATTTTTTTTTCCTTCAAGTTTTACCACGAAAGGCTGCTGTCCTGCTACCTTTTTAGCCTTTTTCTTCAGTTCATTAAATGTTCTTATTTTATTTTTTCATCAGATACATTATGCTGCTTGCACCATACATTATTTATAGAATCATTTTTAATTAGAGCCAGAATAGGATATTGGTGCACTTTGAATCAGCTTGATAGTGATAGCAATTGTATTTGTGTTTACATGCACTCTAATTACAGATGACACACAATGCAGGTTAAAGTTTAAGGGAAAGCCAGAAAACTAATTAGCTGAGGCCATGCTTTTTGCCATACACAAATAGTTATCTGATCCAGAAGAGCTATGTTAAAGACGTGATACCCATTAAAAGAGCCATGTTAGAAAAATATTAGCTGATCAAATGACCTTGTTAAAAAGGAATAAATTATGGTCACCTTAACTTTCCTCCTAAGGATCACAAAGGAGTGCTTGCAGTTGGGGAAGGCTGTCTAAGTAAGCTCTAACTGTGTGATTGTCACGTTCTGGGCAGTTCAGATCAGTGAGAGATTGTGTCACTGTTTGTATTATAACCATGAGTGCCCCAAAATGCTTCTGCTCCCTGCCTGTGGGGGACACATAACCAGCATGCACTTCATGTTCTGTATACTGTACACCTGACTCAACACTTTGAATCTAACAGCCTGCCAGCAGTTACCACAAACACACTCATGTTTTACCAGACTTGGTTAATGTTAGCAGTGACCCCAACACATTCCCAGTCCCAAATGTTCCCAAAACCATGTGCTCTGCAGTATGTAGCTCTCTCCTGAACAGCTCATGGAAATAATAGTTTGCTTATTCCTTTAAAGAGACAAAAGCACATTGTAGCTTATTAACTTACAACTGGGTTAGAAACACCCTTCCTTGTAACTACTGCACGGCATAGTACAAATAAAATAAATTTATTAACACTAGGACATAGGTTAAGTGATGACAAGAAATAGAAGTAGAGAAGGTTACAAGCAAGTAAAAGTGAAAACATGCATCTAAAAGTCTAAAGCTTAATCCAGCAAGTTACAGGATTTGTTCAAGATGGTTCCTCTCTCTCTCACCAGTCTTCCTTTTTCCTACCCCTGGCTTTCCCTCGGTTAGGATCTTCCACAGAAATACAAGATGATGGCTTCCTTTGACTTACTAGATGAAAATCTTTATAGGTTTCTTACCTATATTCCATTTCCAGAGATTTAAAACTCTTCCCACCTCCATTGAAGGACTCAGCTTGCAAGAGCTCTGTTACCTTATGTCTGTCTAGTGATGGATAATTTAGGAGTTCTCTGCCCCTCCCTTTATAGTTCAGTAAACCTTTGAAAATCAGATGTCTCAAAGTTCATTGACTTTGCTTCAAGAGGGAGGATAACCTCATGCTCTTTTTCCCTCGTGGTCTTCCCGTACCCCTGCTCATTTCTATGTAATTTGGGCTTCCACTGTTTTTGGTCACACCTTGCTTAATTTCTTTGGCGACAGATGACGTGACATTCCCTCCGGTCTTCGAGAGACCAGTTTCTCCCTTTGGGTAAAAGACTGTAAAGCATAATATCTGAGTATTCATAATCCCTTATGTAGAGTTAGTACATACAGTTCACATTATTAATCAGCAGTGTGTCATGAGCTTTCATAAAGGATCTTGCACAATGCACTTTTATAATACAATAATATTGTACGTCAGTTGATTTAATTGTTTGAGGTTCAGCCCTCTGTCTTTATAGACCAATGTATTTTTTGAAAAGTAAAATCGAGACCAGGCTTCTCTCTCCTGCGGAGTGTAGATGCCAAGCTGTCTCCTCCCACACTTGCTAACCTGATAGCTTTGTTTACCTAATGTATAAATAGACCTTCATTGTCTCTGCCTGATGATGGACTGGTCAGAGAAGCAAACTTACTCCTTTGTCTAGGGCAGACCTGTTTACTAGCTCCCTCTGACGTGCCTGGTTTAAACACATTTTAGTCATAGTTCTAGCATATATCCATAACTCTTAATACCCATTGCGTACGTACATCATGCAAGAATATTAATGATCAGTGAGTTTAGTTTTCCACAAAAAGAACAGGAGTACTTGTGGCACCTTAGGGTACATCTACACTACAGGGGGGAGTCGATTTAAGATACGCAAATTCAGCTACGTGAATAGCGTAGCTGAATTCGACGTATCGCAGCCGACTTACCCTGCTGTGAGGATAGCGGCAAAATCGACTTCTGCGGCTTTCTGTCGGTGGCGCTTACTCCCACCTCCGCTGGTGGAGTAAGAGCGCCGATTTGGGGATCGATTGTCGCGTCCCGAGAGGTCGATTTCTACCCGCCGATTCAGGCGGGTAGTGTAGACCTAGCCTTAGAGACTAACAAATTTGCTAGTCTCTAAGGTGCCACAAGTACTCTTGTTCTTTTTGAGGATATAGACTAACACGGCTGCTACCCTGAAACCTTTAGTTTTCCAATGACATTACATGACATCTTTTAGATACCTAACGCATGTTATAATGAGTGTGTCAGGCCTGACACGTTACTGACAGAATAGTGAACCACAAATGAGCCTGCGTGACACAATGATACTTAAATGGTCAAGTTTACCGAGCTACATTTAGGACTGACTTGATCCTCCTTTCCAAGTTCCAAGTTTGGCACTCCCATGCATATGTGGGTTTAGAAATCCTAGGAAGAAGGCCAGGTTATAGTTAATTGTGTGTGTTTTAACTTTGTCATTAAATGGCTAACCCATTTTTGTAAGACCTAACACAAGAAAAGGTATCTTCTAGTAGATAAAAGATCTGCATGCATGCAACATTTCATAAAAATCTCTCTCAACTAGTGTGGACTTTGCAATACCCAAGATTCACAGTCAAATTTGCCCTTTTATAATAGTAATGCTTGTAGCTGTAATGCTCTTGTCTTCAACTTGCTTTCAGCTTCTTGCTGTGGGAATCCTCATCTAAAACAACTTGTCTAAATTAGTTTTGATTTAGCAATACTTTATAGACAAGCGGAACTGTCCAGGTTTATGGTGACATAACTGAAATGAGTAGCTTTCCTAATTGTCTTCAGAAATGCAATATGCAGTGATTGCACAGCATTCATGAAATTATTGTTGGACCTGAGGATATTCCACACCACAGTCCTTGATAGCGCTTGGGTATTGTTCAGTTTAGACCATATAAAAGGCCATAGTTCCACTACTCTTATTGGAGCTTTGCTGAATTATAACAACTGAGAATTTGACCGATTATCTATTCAGAAGTGTTTGTAAAGTGTGTTGCTGGGATTCAAGTAACTTCAAATAGTGGGCCTGATTCTGATCTTATTTTACCAGTTTTTACACTGCTGTAGCTTTACTGCGTGCAATGGAATGGCTCCTGATTTATACCAGTGTAAATGGTAACAGAATTAGGACCATTGTTTTGAAGACAAGGAAGGAAGGAGGAGATGGATGGGTATTGTGTCATTCACTATATGACTGATTTTAAATGATTTCCTATTTCGTACGTTAAAACAAATAGGGACCATGTTTGGAACTTGAGACTGAGATTCAGGACACATGAATTACTTCTTCACTCTGCCACTTCCTCTGTGACCTTGCATGGCAATTGCTTCTACTGTCTCAGTTTTCTCTATTTGTAAAATGGGGATATACCTAATGACTGACACAAAATAAAGGGAGGACATAAAACTAGATGTTTGCAAAGTGCTGTGGTCCTTTTGGATAAAAGGATCTGTATAAGTGGCAGAATGTTATTTGGAAGTTTGAAAATGACTGCTGTTCATCTGTGTGAAAGAAAAAGGGAATGATGAACAGTTTAGAAGTCAGTCTGACTGCAACAGTGACAGCTGTTCAGAGATCAAGAAAGTTTACATAATCAGGCAAGAAGGGGATACATACGATCACGTGAATAACCTTTCTTCCTGTGTATAAGACCTACTCTCTAGAAGTGAAAGGCACTTCTAGAGAGAAAAGAAAATTGAACACCTGGTGAGTTTTGAAATGGAAAGAGTCTAATGGCTACAGGGATGTGGCAGATACAAAGCTGATTGTAAGAACTTGTCACATGGACTGAAGTGAATCATCGACTGAGGGTTGAAGGAATCTTGTACTTGAATTCTGCTACATAGTCACATGGCTACATTCTGGGTGGGGTATTTACAAAGTCAACCTTTATTCATAGTAGTGTCTGAGATGAGTAGTGTCTCCTTTTTGGAGAATAGTGAAATAATGCAGAATCTCAATTACTACTGTAGGTAAATGTTGACTCCTTAATAGCTACCACTGTAAGTGCGTTGGCCAACAAAGCTATTGCTTATTCTCTTTAATGGGTCTTTATTTCTTGGATTTTGACCAAGACTGTTTATTTTCTATTTAGATTCCCCATTTCATGATCTTATAAAAGTTCAAGAACGTCACAGCCCTTTTGTGATAGACACACTGTATATAATAACCCTCTTTAGATGTAAAATAGTTATCACTCGGGTGACTTGTTGCTGATTCAACCCTCATTTTCAGGTACAGAGTCATCCAAGCACCAAGATAAGCTGGCTATTTTCTGTCTCTGTACTACAAAAACAGATAACGTGTACAGTTGAAACACCAGTACTGTACATGGTAAGAACTTTTCCTTTAACCAGTGGCAGCTTCTAGGTGGCTGGTAAGAGAATGATAGTAGGCTATTTTTAGTTATTTGTGGTGTAATGAAGCAAAAAGCTTTTCAATGACCACAATGGATGTACGGATTATTTCAGTCTTATTCAATCCTTGTGTGAGAGGGGTTTTTTCGTATTTTAGTGGGGGGAAAGTCTACTATTAACCATAACGTAGTGAACAACTTAGTGGGAAAGAATCCAGGGTTGTCAGAAATTCTGCCCTAATTTATCCCGTCCTTTAAGCTGTCACTTTGATAAGCACAAGCTGAAAACAAATGTTTCCAAAAATGGCTTGACAGATGTAGGTATTCTGCGAACTCCATTCCTCAAGCTGATATAAATGTAATAGAAGGTGAGATCATTTCACTTTTACAAAGGAGCTTTTACAAATCCTCGCCATCTCCTGTTCCCTTGGGTAAGTATTGCCCTGAGATAATTTCACATTGTATTTGATGATTTAACGCTACAGGTCTAGGATCTCAAAGGTACCTGAAACTCTTGCTCTATTGTAAACCATGGGCTAGATCTTGCTTGTCTCAATCATGCAAGTAATGCCAAAAGGACTAGTCCTTAAGTGATCAAAATGTAACCCCATAGTTATAAAGTGCTGAGCCTCAGAATTATTAAAAAGTAGTGCGCCATAGAACTTCACTTCCTTTGTGACTTGGGAGAACTGATGCATATAAACTGAGCTGCCAGTTAGTGAGCAACCAGAATAAAAAAAGCAAGGATAATGGAGCACAAAATGAACTTTCTTTATGTATTCTGTTGCTTGCAGTTATTTGACATTTCATAGTACAACAGTAAATGTGCTGCATATTTTGTAAAAGAAATATAATGTCTTAGTAATACAAGACCTTTTCAGTACTTAATTTAATTTTGCGAGTTTGAGAGGGATGGGCAGGATTTTGTGTGTATATACTAACAAGACTTTAATGTCGTATAATTGTTTTAATATTAAAGATTTGAATTCAATATGAATGGAATTATGTACTCCTAATGCATATGGGAGTCCACTTGTATGGAGGTGAAACTGCACACACCTTCCAAAAAGATTTATTTAGGAAGGGCTAAGTACTCTTGGCTATAAAATGCAGGGCTGAACTGCAGTAGATTTAGAACCTTATTAGTGTTTTCTGGCTGGATAAGGACCACATTGGAAAACATGGAATCAATGCAAAGTTTTCTATTGTGTTTTAATGGGGTTTGGTTTAGGAATTAAGAATAGAAAAGGTTGTTTAAAGGCACTTAATACTCTGTCTCTTAATGCTCAATGAAGCATCATATACATTGAGCAAACATTACAAAATAGCGCTGAAACTGTTAACTAACCTGCAGTGCATTTTACAGTATCACATTGTGGTAAGAGAGCAAAAACCCCATCCTTCATCTGCTAAGTTAACTTTAAAACCCCCATGTTAGGTTATTGTGCAGGTACAAAATACCAGTCGTATAACTGGTTAAAAATGCTGGTCAGAATTTGTTACTTAGTTTCAAATTATATTAAGAAAAATATTGAAATATTTAATAACGTCCTAGAAGACTTACCCCTGTTTTATGAATGATGAGTAAAGAATAGCAAATAAATGCAATGCAAAATAAAACAAAACAAAAATAAAAGTGAAATGAAGATCTAGAAAATTCATGTTTAAGCCAAAGCCAACCTTCCTGTCTTTGTTCCCTTGTTGGTTGTATTAAAAAAAAAAAAAAAAAAAAAATTGAAAACTCAAATATTCCTTACAACATTTCAGCCCTGAGGTAAATTGTTTTTATGGTCTAAATATAAAACTCCTGAAGCAAAAGTTTACAGAGAAGTATTGGCTTAAGCAGCAGCCATGTTTAAAATCTTTTTTTTTCATTGGATGAAAAAGGGTAAAAATGGTAAGAATAAAAGTATACCTTGGGATCCCTAAGTTGTAATCAGCACACTATCTTTTCATAACTTTCTCAGAAGACCATTAAACCAATTTCCTCCTAAATTATCCCACTATTTTAGTGGACATTGTTAGTAGCAGTTTTTGTAAGTGAGTTAAAATTGGAAATAAAATTGCAATCCAGCTAGTTTTTGGAAATTCTCCTTCCTGTTCTGAATACCTACAGCAGATATCCAAAGAGCTGCTTTTGTGGAAAGGAGCTAATTGTTAATGCTTCTGTAGGTTCAGCAAAAAGAAAGCTGCAGGCATGACTCCATCTTGGAAGTATTCTGAAAATGATGCACCGTAAACCTACGGAAGGGGGAGGAGAAGGGCGTTTCAGAACCCGAGCTGTAGCTTCAAAGCACTGTTTGTTCAGCTATTTTTTGGAGTGCTAGCACAAGCCCTGCTACCCCAAGTCTAGTGTTAACCCAGATTGGGAGGCTCTCCGCTGCTGGCTGGACAGATGTGCCCTAAGTGTTGAATGCTTCAGCATTTGGGGCCTTATGATGCTGACATAATAAGCAAAACATGGCTTTCTCACTAAAGATAAAGGGCCAAATTCTGCCATTGGTTATATTTACACAGTAACCCCAATGACTTGAATCTCCACTACCCTAACCTGAGTGGAGGCATAGAGCTCTGTGAGTTGCCATGAAGGGAGACGCATGTTCTTTCTACTCTATTTTTGCCTATGTAAATGGAGGGGAGTGCCTGGCCTGAAAAGTAAACTTGAGAGATCCCAAACAGAAGGCTTCAGTGAAATCAGTGGGACTTGTGCCATCAATTTTAATGGGGCCAGGATTTCACCCCATGTGTTGGTAAGCTGCTTAGAGTCAAGTTGTTTTTGGCTAGTTGAGCCAGTCATGTCCCACGCCACTTCCTAGAATAGCCCTGTTGATAAGGAATTCATCATTTACAAATATAGAATAGTTTCTGTAGCAAGCACTTAACATAACAGAGCAGCTGCCATTTAAAAATGCACGGCAAACACTTTCCTGCAACTTTGTGGAAGGATTATTTTTAGTCATTCGTTTCTGAGATTGGCTCTTACATGCTGGGGGAGAAGGGGAAATTGGGATATGTTTGTAGACAACATAAATGGTGTTTAGTACAATTGATAGTGTTACTCTGATACACTCACTTGCAATTTAGTGCTAAAAAATCTCCCAAAACAGCATCTCAGCGTAACCTGTTTGAATGCAGTTATTACCTGTAACAATAACCCCCCTCTGTGGTCTCCACAGAGCCATGCTGATCTGAAGTACTAGCATTTGAAAGAGATTTTTCCTCTCTATTGATTATATATATATAAAATATGAAAAAATGAATTCAGTCTTAACTATTCAAGTACCAGGAAAAGTGGATCATCTAGAATAGTAATTCAGCCCTGGCAAAGCAGGGGAGAGATGAACATTTCTGACCTGTCTGAATGTGGCTAATGGTCATTCAATAACACCAAGATGTCTCTGGACTCTTTGGGGGTGCTTTAGAGGTTATGTAGATAACCTTTTGGATGTGGGAGACAAAGGTCTTGGGCCAGCATACCTCTTCAGCATATGTTTACCTTTAAGCAAGAGTAGTTCCATTAGCTTCAATGGGACCTACTCTTGCTGAAAGTTAAGCATATGCTTAAGTGCCTTGCTGAATTGGGGTCTTAGTGGAGTCTTCACTGTTTAGCGTTAGTTTTCAAGACTCTCTTTTACAGCAATGTAATTTCTAAATGATCAAGAGCTGCTTCTGCCCTCAGCCACCTGCAGTAAGTTGCTAGAACTGAGAGATACGATGTGTGATGAAGATGAAACCACTGCTCTTGTATGTGACAATGGCTCTGGGCTTTGCAAAGCTGGATTTGCAGGGGATGATGCACCAAGGGCTGTTTTTCCATCGATCGTTGGACGTCCTCGACACCAGGTCAGTTTGTTCCAAAAGGATAAAGCTGTACGGTTTTATTTCTCTTACACCACCCTTGAAAACTGTGTTAGGAATGAAATAAGCATAATGTAGGTCTGAGCTTGCAGTTCTTTTGTAAAAAAAAATTAATTTTCTTAATGTTTTTCCCTCAAAATCAGGGAGAACAGAAAAAAAGACAAAAGAACAAGAACTTATGGAATGGGAAAGGAAAGGAAGGCAAGGGGGCAGGGAAGGAAAAGGAGAGACTTATCTTGATTTTCATCCGCTAGGAATTAATCAAAGTTTTCTAAAAGGTTAGACCAAATATTTTCAAACTTGTCTGAGGTCCCTCTTCTCCAATGATCCAGTTTCTATGCAGGCCAAACTTTCACAAGTTTCCATGGGACACTGGTGTGTTTAGAAACTGAGGATTTGGGTTGGATGGTTTTATGGGACTAAGCTGTCTTGTCCTTGTTGGAATGTTTTTGCCAGTTCTCTGGAAAAGGTATTGTTGGGCTGTCAAGTCAATTATTGATCTGCAGGAGAATTTTGATGGCCCTTTCAATGGTATTCAAGTGCACTAGTGAAACTTCAACTAGTGCTTCAATGTCATGAAGAGGGGGTGTAGCAATGATCTCTTCAAAATTTCATTGTAAATATTTTCAGCTTTATAAAACTGCATACCTGCCAGTCAGTAAATGAAAAATCCATCTACTCTCACGATTTGCCACTGCTTTTTAACATGACATTGATAGCCCTCTTTTTGCCTCCCATTATAAAACTGTCTGAACACTGGGACCTTAAATCATAGATTAGGTGACTAGTGAACCTTCTATGAGGGTAATTGACTAATGATTCTTAGCTGATAGAGGACTATTAGCATAAACAAAATATATTGCTGGGAGACCATAAATACTACTAGCAACCAAATTTATAGTAGAGATAAGGTCCATTTATCGTTACATTAAGCACTGGTAGAGACAATTAAGTTTCAAATTAAAGTCCTCAATAACATCCCTTTATCAAATCCAAGCAGGACTGATAAGTGTAATTTTGTGGCTAGCAGCTTTTTTTTAACTGCTTAAATGTCCTTTTATATTTAAAAAGAAAATATTTGTATTTTTAATAATTTTCAAAATTGAGTGCTTGCCACAAAATGTAGACTATATTCTTCTACTTGTCAAAAGTTGTTTACTTATTTCAGTAAAAGAATGGATGGAATTCAAGGTCAGGATGTTAGATTCCTGAAAACTAAATGTGTCTTGGTAGCTATGAATAAAACATGATGAATGAAAACCTGCAATACTGTATGCCCAAAACGTAGTATATTATTTAGCTATTTGTCTTGTACATTGGGTTTTATTAATCATTAGAGTTAACATGTAGTTTTAAATTACACACATGCATGCAGCTCAATGGCTGCATCTCCTAAATCATGAAATTAATTAATATCCAGCTACACATGGAATAGATTTTGATGGCAGTTGTTGAATAATATTGTCCCAAATATGCTGTTTACATTACCTTAGGCAAACAAGATACAGTGGCTATTACAATCAAGACAAATTCAAAAAGACTATCCAAGGTTGGATACATCCCAATGTAAATAATATGTCTGAAAGTATTTTTAAAAACTTCTTTTTAAATATGTTGTATAAATGTTTTTCATCTCTCCTGTTGGTGTGTGTATAATGGCCTTTTCAACAAAAGAGAAACAGGGGTAGTCGTGAAACTGATTGTACACAAAACACTGCCAAGTGCACACCGAAAAGGTGGAAAATAGAGAAATATTCTTTCCTCTAACTTTTCAGTTATAGCTTTTTGCAACAACTAAGGATGGTGACTAGAGTAAGTACAACATTTTCAGGCAAAAATGTGATTATTTTTTTTCAAGATGAGTGTCCCTTTAAAATACACAATACAACACTAACTTTTGACAACTACATTTTCCAGGGTGTTATGGTAGGAATGGGTCAAAAAGACAGTTACGTTGGGGATGAAGCCCAGAGTAAAAGAGGGATCCTGACACTGAAGTACCCCATTGAGCATGGGATCATCACTAACTGGGATGACATGGAAAAGGTGAGTGTTTTTCTTAATTTCATTTTGTCTGAGTCATTATTAATTTGTTTTGGGGTTAGCACCCATCATGTGCTGGACATGTTCTAGGCAGAAAGCAGGCACAATCTCTGCCTCCAGGAGCTCATAAAAGAACAGACACACACAACTTATGGGGAAGGTTGTACAGTACATTAGTGGAACAGTCAAAGTGGTGATGGGTCTTGTCTTGGCAATGATCCGGTGGTCATAGGTTGCTGAGGCTTTTTAATTTTTCCAAGTAGTGCCTATAAAATTATACTTATTGTTCCTCAGCTTTGATAGTGTGATCTAGAAATACACTAACGTTATCTGCTGCATTTACAGAGTGCTAGCGCCAGTTTTGAAGTCCTAACTTAGGCAAAGCTGCTTTTTTACATCTATTGGAATTTGGTCAAAGTAAAAGTTTTAGATTGGGATCCCCAGAATCCCAAAGGAGAAACCTTCAAACATTTTTCCTTAACCTAGAAACACAAAAATAGAAGACAGAAAGGACCGATCCTCTCTCCTGGCCTCACAGACAAGAAAGCATGAAAGGATGTCTTTGCCTTGCATTTATATGTTGCTCTCTCAGTGCTTTAGAAGATCTAGGCAAAATGTATTGGGGAATTCTAAATATTTAGAGCAGAAAATATGGAAATTGTCCTTAAATCCCACACTGGCCTCTGAGCACAGGTTTATTCCCTATAGAACATTTTTCTGTTGAGGGCTCCAGTTTAGCCATAAATATCCCAAGGTGACAATGCTTCTTTATTTCCTATCAAGTAAGATTTTCCTGGCATTTATCTAATGGGCTTTATAACTCTTCCATGGAGTATCCATTAAAGGAAGGTCCTAAAGTGGGCACAGACGTTAAGCTGTGCTTCTGGAGAACACATTGGAGAGATAAGGGTCACCAAAGCCTTGAAGGACTGTCAAAGCTTGCATTGCTAAATATAGATAGCACTGTCTACCATGAAGGATCTCAAAGTGCTTTACAGATTATGTGGCAAATAAACTCAGTTACTGTAGACTTAATGACAATTCAATTCTGGGTTCAGGTCCAGGTTTAGTCATCTGATTTTCAAAGATGGTGGAAATCATTGGACTTAATTTATAAAGCCTACATGAGCTAGGACTCATAATCCCCATTGATGGGGACACTTAGGTTACCATAGAAGCCAAGAAGCAGCTTTGCAGCCTGAAATGGAGAATTCCTTCCCTCACATAACTGCCCAATGCTTAGGTCGGCTACTGCATCTGGATTTGAACCTTATTGGGCACAGCCACTTAATAGAATTTGGCCCCAAATCTACTCTGTTATACTCCTGCAAACTCATTGATTTCAGCTCTAAACAACAGCAAATTTTGTCCTGACCCGCATATGTTTTTGTATGCTTATATTTAAAATTCACTGAAACTGTATTTGAAATGACAAATGCCTCTTTCAACACAACTTTGATCCACCAAGAAAGGAAGCAGTCAGCAAAATGTTGCCCTAAACTGTCTTTTCATTTTAGATTTGGCATCATTCTTTCTATAATGAACTTCGTGTTGCCCCAGAAGAGCATCCTGTGCTGCTGACCGAGGCCCCCTTAAATCCTAAGGCTAACCGGGAAAAAATGACTCAGGTAACGATTTGGATATTGTTGTGTTAATGCTGTGCTGCACGGGTTGTTTCAGCATAGGGGCCAAAGGTTAAATGGTCCTAGATACACAACTCCCCCCTTCTTCCATGATAGGATCAATGGCCATTGGTTGGGACATGTGGAAAAGCTTGTTTTTCTGGTGCCTATGCTGTTCCTGTTCTGTGAATAATAATAAAATATTTAGTTATTACATTTGGAAGTGATTCATATTTCTCAAGTGCCTTACAAACCTTAAGTAATCTTCCTTCACAAGGGTGGTTTGTTGCATTATCCCATTTTTCTCCTGGGGAATGTGAGGCAAGGAGGTTAGGCCCCACATTTTCATAAAGAGTCTCTAATTTTAGATGCCTGGCTCTGGACAACTGTAGCCTGATATTCAGCAGGACTGAGATGTCTTACCTCTCGTTGCCTTCAGCGGGAGTTGTGAGTGCTCAGCACTTTTGAAACTCAGGCCTTTAAGTGTCTAGTTTTGGGCACGTACAAACTGAAGCATGTACCTTTTAAGGATGTAGGACTGGAAATCTGGAGAATTTGTGTAATCAGCTGGTTAATGTGTTGTGTCATTCTGAGTCTGAGTCACAGAGGATGTGAGTTTGTTATTGATCCCTCTATAGAGCTTGGCTCTTTAGCTCCAGCTGTAGAGACTCATGCTTTATCCTCTGCCAGTTGTCAGGTCAAACCCCAACGTATCAGAGAAGATGCAGCTGTCATGTAAGTGGGGACTTGTCTAGGATTCAAATCGCTGTAGGCCTTATACACTCAAGTTGAGCTTTCTCCATCCAGAGGAAATATGTAATTCACTGCTTAGTGCATGTTTTGTGTTTCCCCATCTCCACAGATGATATGGGTCTGCTCCAACTGCTGCTAAAGAGCCAGATTCTGTAGATGGGGCTGTAGAGACTTAAGCCTTTAACTCTGCTGGAGGTCTCCAGTTCAATCCCCGGTGTTGGCCAAGATGGCAGTCATCACACATCCACATGATGTAATGAACTAATATTCATATTTGAATATGCAGTATGTTATTTGCATTAATTCCCTCCCAACCAAATCCATTCCTTGGCTCCACATCAAACCATAATTTTCGCTACTTTTTCTCTAGCTCTCTCTTCAAATTCTCCCTCTACTTCCTCTAATCCTGCCCCCTGCATGGTTCCCAACCTGTCTGCCCACTGCCATGTGGCTGGAGCAACATCCTACATATTGGGTGAGGCGTTACTCCAGCCATATGGTAAATGTGAGTGTTGGGGACTATGCTCTAGGCTCTAAGCATTGACACACAGCCTAGGGCATCTTGCCCACAACTCTGCAGTGCTATCAGCTGAAGCAGCTTCTCAGGAACCAGGAACAGGGTGTTAAAAATGGGAGTCTCCCTGCCAGTTTGGGGATTTAATAGGTCTAGAGGCATCCAAACTTAGATGGCACTTCTGAATTTTTTTCTGTTGTGTGACATGCCCCCCAGGCCATCTAGCAGATTGGCATCAGAGCCTGATCTAGAACTCAGGAGTTTGTGTCTTCTAGAGCATCTCTCCATCTGTAAGGCCATACTGCTTCCCTCAAAAATTGGAGTGCGGAGTCAACAGTAGTAAATACAAATATAGATATATATATATGCTCTGCACCAAGAAAAAATTGACATAGGTCTGCATTTCCCTTCATGCACATTTTTGGCATGCATTTAATATGACCCTTATGTGTCTAATGAATATGTAAATGAGTTAATTAAGCAATAAGAACTGACACAGCCCCTTACTGGGAGGTAATACAACGTAAGGGGTATTGCAGAGCACATGATGAAGATAGCTGCTTTCAACAACCAAACAGTTGTTTTCACAGCAAGACGTGCTTGGTAGTGTGTCCCTGCCATTATGCAATGATGATAAATTCAACTTTAAAATTAAAAAAAACCCATGATTATGTATCACTTTTTACATTGAGCCATTAACTGGAAATGAAATGCCAGTAATTAAAATGTAGTTTGTCACTGAAAGGAACAAATCCTTTTTGTTAAACCATAGTCTCTTTGCAGAGATGCTAACATATGAAATCAAGAGTCTAAATTTAACCCATCTGTCTTCATTGGCTCCCACTGGTGTAGATGCAGGTCTGGGAGGGAAGTAGTAATGAGGGAAAGTGGCCACAACATTCCCTCCACTAGGGGAGACATATTGCTCTCAGGAATGTGGGCAGCACTGACTGGGAAAGGGATGCGCCCATGTTATCAGTGCTTGCCCTAAACAGCTTTCACTAGCAGAGATCCTAGTGAGGCCAGTTGAAAACTAAAGCTGCTCCACCTGGTGGAAACCTGAGGGAGAACCTGTAGTATGTAAATAGAAGCATATTTTCTAAGGTGGAAATGGTACATTAGGTACCTAAGTGTCATTTGCGCCTTTGGAGATCTGCCCTGTAACCTCAGATGGTTCTCAGATACTATGGGTACGCCTGCTATAGGTACTTAGCGAGAACTTCATCTGTGGTCCCTTTTATCCTCCTCCAGGGCAAGGGGCTAGGTTACCATAGAGATGGAAGTGCAGTTTACATCTCTGTTTGCCCGCCTTGCTGAATATGGCCTAATATGGGCCTAAGCCAAATCCTAGTGAGGTCAGTTGGAAGACTCAGTTGATTTAATTGAACTTTGGATCAAACCTAAGCAAGCACAATGTGCTGCCCCCCCTTGGAAAACTGGATCAGGAGAGAACTCAAGAACACTGCAAGTGGAGCTGACAAAGGAGGAGGTGCTCTCAGTTTGTAGGAGAGGGATGGTGAGTGCATTGCTTAGGGACATTCTTTGCCAGCATTTGAAGAAGTGGTATCATTTGTCTTGGGGGCCTCACGGTCTAATACCTCAGGGGAGGTGGTGGCAGCTGGGAAGGTTTTATCAGATTGGGGAGGTAGACAGTGAGTCATTCTTGTTTAGTGATTAGAGCAGGGACTGGGAGTCAGGACTCCTGGGTTTCATTCCCATTATACACTTAACTTCCTTTGTCAGTTTGGAGAGACAAGGTGGGTGAGGTAGTATCTTTTAATGAACCAACTTCTGTTGGTGAGAGAGACAAGCTTTCTTGCTCCACAGAGCTCTGCTTCAGGTCTGTGTGGCTCAAAAGCTTGTCTCTCTCACCAACAGAATTTGGTCCATTAAAAGATATTACCTCACCCACCTTGTTTCTTTAATATCCTGGGACCAACATGGCTACAATTACATTTGTCAGTTTGGGAAAGTTAGTTACCCTTTCTCTGCCTTAAGTTTCCCTATCTGTAAATTGTGTATAACAACACCCACTTCACTGGGGTGATGTTAGGGTGACCAGACAGCAAATGTGAAAAATCGGAACAGGGGGTGGCAGATAATAGGAGCCTATATAAGAAAAAGACCCAAAAATCGGGACTGTCCCTATAAAATCAGAACATCTGGTCACCCTAGATGATGTACAGCTTAATATTCATATTTATATAAAGAGCTATAAAATCTTCAAAGGAAAGGGGCTATAAAAGTGCATATTGTTTATAACTTTTTGCTATTGCAAGTTCTTGAGGAAACGAGTGTGGAAAGCAAAGGAGATTTGTGATATTTTTAATAGTGCTTTGACACCAGGATGAGGACAGATGCATGGGGTTTAATGGTTTAAAAAAACCAAAATCCCAAACCCAGACTTTTAAATAAAAAAGTAACATTAAAATGCAAGAGAAACAATATAAAATGTATGTAATTTATTTTCCTTTTCATTTTAGACTAGTGGGTGAACTTTACCAACAAGATATGTCTTATTTATGTGAAGAGTAATATTACTGGAAAAGGTGCATCATTAAATAATAATTCTTTCCAGCTGAAAATGCTTGACAGAACAATAATTATCTTTTAAGTTCAAACACGTATTATTTACAGTGTGTGCTAAATCCTGTTTATAATCTGAATATATTTTATAGGGATAAAATATACATGCTATGGTTATTTTTTTCCCTTTGGGTTGACACAGAATTTTTTTTACACAGCAGTGAATGGATGAAATTAATTTTAGTAGGTTGTTGGGGAGATGAGTTATGTGGGTATAAACCGCACTAGTAAGTGATCTATAAGTTAAGGAAAGAGTTACTGTCTCTTCAAATGCTTCTGATTGTATAGCCTAAAGATTCCTAAACTCTTAATTGCAGATCATGTTTGAGACTTTCAATGTACCTGCTATGTATGTAGCAATTCAGGCAGTTCTATCTCTATATGCATCTGGTCGAACCACTGGTGAGTTTCTGTGAGTGTCAGTCTTACTGTCTGTCTCTCTCATGTATGCTGATATAGACACAGTATGTATGTTCTGTCAGGAATCCATAGCCATCTAGGAACTGCATGCTTGCCTTATACTGTACAAGCATATCATGGCCCTGGCCATTACAGGAATAGAACTCCTCTCTTTCTGTTCCAAAAGTACTAGCCCCCTACCTGTTAATTTATAGGTTTATAAATTATATGAGAAATTTATAATTTCTATTAGGAGCATATAACCTATGTTTATATTAGAGAAAGACGATATAAATTGAGACGCCACTTAACTGCACACCAGATAAAAGAAGCAACCACTTAACCGACTGATGTTCCAAATCCCCAACTTTTTTATTTATTTCCATGTTATCTTTACCATTAAACATATTCCCAACAAAAGAATACCATTGAATCATTATAAGAAAATATCTTGTTTAAATATTATACTTCTCAATTATCTAACTCAGAGTCTGCTGCGAAGAGATAATTAGCATTAGCAGAGAGATCGCTCCCGACCACCATTTAATACCGGATCAAGCATTAAGGCCATAAATTATATTTCAGTAACACTGAGGCCTTGGTACATTTTGAAAAAAATTGAAAATACCATCTGGCTTTACAACCTGGTGCCACAGTCTAGTTTGGGGTGGGCAAACTACGGCCCGCAGGCCGGATCCAGCCCACCAGCCATTTAAATCCGGCCCTCGAGATCCTGCGGGGGAATGGGGTCTGGAGCTTGCCCTGCTCCGGCGCTCCAGCTGGGGAGCAGGGTCAAAGGCCGCTCCACACGGCTCCTGGAAGCAGCAGCCTGTCCCCCCTCCAGCTCCTACACCTAGGGGCAGCCAGAGGACTCCGCTCTGCATGCTGCCCCTGCCCCAAGCGCTCACCCCGCAACTCCCATTGGCTGGGAACCACCTGCAGATGGGGCAGTGTGCAGAACCGCCTGACCATGCCTCTGTATAGGAGCCGGGGTAGGGACATGCGCTGCTTCTGGGAGCTGCTTGAGGTAAGTGCTGCCCAGAACCTGCACCCCTGAGCCTCTCCCCACGCCCCAGCCCCCTGTCCCAGCCCTGATCCCCCTCCCATCCTCCGAACCCCTCGATCCCAGCCCAGAGCACCCTCCTGCACCTCAAACCCCTTATCCCCAGCCCCACCCCAGAGCCCACACCCCCAGCTGGAGCCTGCACCCCTTACCACACCCCAGCCCCCTGTCCCAGCCTTGATCCCCCTCCCACCTTCCGAACTCCTCAGTCCCAGCACGGAGCACCCTCCTACACTCCAAACTACTCATCCCCACCCCAGAGCCCACACCCCCAGCCCGGAGGCCCCCCCCCGCACCCCTCTCCCCAGCCCGGAGCCCCCTCCCACACCCTGAACTCCACATTTCTGGCCCCACCCCGGAGCCTGCACCCCAAACCAGAGCTCTCACCCCCTTCTGCACCCCAACCCCAATTTTGTGAGCATTCATGGCCCGCCATACAATTCCTATTCCCAGATGTGGCCCTTGGGCCAAAAAGTTTGCCCACCCCTGGTGTAGTTTGTGAAAAGAGATCACCTGTTTACAGGAATCAACCTTTGTGGCAAATTGTTGATTCCTTTAAAAGGCTCCATTCTGTGTGTACATCTGTGTGTATTTAATATTGGAAACTTTCATCCACTTTTCAATGGAAAAGATGTTCTTCACTTCCTGCCCTAAAGTGCAGCAACACTACACAGTGCAGTGCACTATTAAACAGTTGCTTTGTTCAGCCCAGAGGAGGCTGTATTTTAATTGTTGATGAGATGATCTCTGTGTGTAGTTTTACATCATTTTTAGTCCATATAGTGCTTTGAATCTTTTGAGATGAAGAGCTCTGTATAAATGTAAGATCATTATCATTAGCATCTGTTGAGAGAGAACAATACAGTACAATTGCAGAATGCTTCATGCTTTTGCCAAAGGCAGTTGCTTCTTTGTGTATGCTAACAATTTCCACCACATACAAGCAGAGCTCCACTTATAGTGAAGACAAAGGGGTTATCATATGAACATTGCCCAACAAGTCCTTCTACTATTGTTTCAGCTTTCTGTTTAGAATGTGCAGAAGTTGTGGCTGAGAATGTCAAGCTTTTCCTTTTCTTTCCCAGGAATCGTTCTGGACTCCGGGGATGGTGTCACACACAATGTACCCATCTATGAAGGTTATGCTTTGCCCCACGCCATCATGAGGCTGGACCTGGCAGGCAGAGACCTCACCGATTATCTCATGAAAATTCTCACAGAAAGAGGCTATTCTTTCGTCACCACTGGTAATAAAATGCCTTCCATATGCAACTTACATGCGCACACTAACTCTTTTTGGTGTCATATTGGACTGCAAGTGTGTATGTGATTTGCCGCACCAAAGCTGTGTTGCAGGGTACAACCCTCGATAGGCCAGAGATATGGACCGTGTGGGCTAGTGGGCTTCTTCCATCTCTAAGATTTAGGATGCTGGTGCTGTGCAGGCTGAGCAGCAGGAAATCTACAACATAAATAACAGCCCCCCCCCTCCCCCCGTGTATTATCACAGCCATTTTGCTCCCAAGCAGAACTAGTCTATGGCTATATTTTTACTACTGTGTTCTGACTAGTGGAATTTGGTGGCACAAACATGAATTAATCTGCACAATACCCCTAGAAGGAAGTATGACACAATCACCATGATTTTACAAATGGGGAAACTGGGGCATGGAAATGTTAAGTGACTTACTGGAGGCCACACATTGGTCAATGTCAGAACTACAACTAGTCCCCAAGAGTCCCTACATCACAAGTCTGTGATAAATCCACTAGACTGGGGTAGGCAACCTATGTCACATGTGCCAAAGGCAGCACGCGAGCTGATATTCAGTGGCACTCACACTGCCCAGGTCCTGGCCACTGGTCCGGGGGACTCTGCATTTTAATTTAATTTTAAATGAAGCTTCTTAAACATTTAAAAAACCTTATTTACTTTACATACAACAATAGTTTAGTTATATATTACAGACTTATAGAAAGAGACCTTTTAAAAACATTAGAATGTATTACTGGCACGCAAAACCTTAAATTAGAGTGAATAAATGAAGACTTGGCACACCACTTCTGAAAGTTTGCCGACCCCTGCACTCAACTGTGCGGCATCCCTGCACACACAAACGTGTGATGGAATCTGTCCCAAGTGTGTCTTCTGGCTGCCATATTGTATGTTGATAAAAGAGATAATTAATGTGATCCTTTTAAAAAAATAACATTTCTTACTTATTTTTGTTGGGTATTTTTAGCGGAGCGTGAAATTGTGCGGGACATAAAGGAGAAGCTTTGCTACGTGGCTTTGGATTTTGAGAATGAAATGGCAACAGCTGCTTCCTCTTCTTCTCTCGAGAAGAGTTATGAGCTTCCTGATGGGCAAGTCATCACCATTGGGAATGAAAGATTCCGATGCCCAGAAACGCTCTTCCAACCTTCATTCATAGGTGGGCCTAGGCGCTGTTTACAAAGGGCTTGGCTGAATTGGAAAAGAAGGTTGTGTTTAACTGTAAGGGAAACATTAAAATGTAGAGACTTTTATGTTCTGAGAACCTGTAGTTTCTATTTACTCCATCAGGAGTTGGGTTTTCTCAGTCCCTCTGATAAATGGGGAAGTTACTCTTTGGAAAATGTGGACAGGTCTCCTGGTCTTGCTATATATTAATTTTCCTCTAAGGCTAGAAAATACCCAGGGTTCTAAGACAGTGACTTTTCATGTTTTTTTCAAATACCTGTTTCAGTTCACCAGACTAAGACCAAAGCTTACCAGCCAGTACTTCAGTACCATGAGAAGATACTGCTTCCAGTTCAGACTGATTGATATCAGTACAGCTGTACATTGGTGCTAAGTGAGATAAATATCTGATAATGTAAGAAAAAATATTTCTCATCCAGGTGCTGCCTCTGCTCTACAACTCTGAGTCTTCAACTCAGCAAGCAATAGAGTATAAAACCCATGTATTATTATTTTCCAGTAGTTTATCTACTGGAAAATAATAGAGTCAAAATCCACCTTCAGTTTATGGTAGTTCCAGCCTTTCTCACAGAACTCCCATTGACTTCAGCAACGAGAACTGAGTAACGACAGCAGGATTGGCCCATAGTCAATTCAGTCCTGCTTCCATGGAAGTCCGTGGTAAAACTCTCACCAATTTCTATCTAGAAGTCTGGTCCATTGAAGCACCTGTATAGCCCCCATCTCGGTATCTGAGCCCCTGTCCTGGAGCAGGAGCAGGCCTCTGTGGAAATTCTGTTTTACAGATGGGGAAACTGGGATGTGGAAAGGTTAAGGGACTTGAGGATACACAGTAGCAGAACCACAACTGGTGCCCAGCAGTTCTTGGGCACACAAGTACGTGTCGGAATGAGAGTTCTGAATTATTTGAAAGTGTGGCACTGTTCAGATTGTATTCTGTCACAGGGAAACTCCTTGTATCTCTTCTGTGGTGAAAAATATCACCACCATAAGTGGGCTTTACTGTATTTTCATGTTACCCAGTTATTCAAACTGGCTTATAAGAATCGTTTTAACAAACTGGAGTTAGGAGTGGGTATTACTTCAAGCTAATACCAATATACTTGACCATAGGAACAGCAGACTATTGTGGAAACAACTCAAACAGCTTTTTTTTTTATTTGCTAAATAATGGCATCAATTTATACTTGAGGCAATCTAAATTCCAAACATTAGAACACAGTAGGAGAGGATCTTTCTTGTTTTCAAGTCTATTTTATGTCTGCCATTTGTAATCCTGTTCCCACCTGGGAAAGTAAAAAATTGCACTTAGCTTTATCTCCCCCCGCCCCAGCATCTCATAGCTTGTTCCTGGAATTTTCTTAAGGGAGTAATGTCAGCAAATACAGTATGTTTAGGGACCATTGACCCTGATCTGTATGAGTCATGCTTCCATGTTGACAGTAGTAAAGAAATGGATTCCTTAACCTATGGATGTAATGTATTGAAATATTATTTTCAAACAGGAATGGAATCTGCAGGTGTTCATGAAACCACTTATAACAGCATTATGAAATGTGATATTGACATCCGTAAGGATCTCTATGCTAATAACGTGCTCTCTGGGGGAACAACAATGTACCCTGGTATTGGTGATCGCATGCAGAAAGAGATTACAGCTTTGGCTCCAAGTACTATGAAGATTAAGGTAATCCTAACACCTTATACCGATTTTTTTTTCATGTTTCTTTTGTTAAGAAATCAGACCACACATATATTCACAAGAGAGTGAGTGTTTAGTGCTTAGAACAGAAGACTGGGGGCTACTACAGCTGGATTCTGTTCCTGGCTGTGCCACAGATTTTTGTGACCTTGGGCAAGTCATCTAACCCCTCTTCCTTATTTTCTCAATGTCAAGTTTCAGAGACAGATTTGTCAGTTATTGGCATAAAAATGGTAATTGAAACTGTGTGAGTGAATGAGGTCTCCTAAAGAAAGTGTAAAGAGGGAGCCAACAACAGCCCTCTGTGACTCTAATGGAAATTGGAATAGGAGAAGAGAACCCATCAAAAGAGACGCTGTGAACGAACAACCAAAGATGTAGAAGGAGAACCAGGAGAGGATGGAGCTGCAAAATCCAAAGGAGGACGGGGTCTAGAGGTTGGAGGCTCCCAGTGCTTGGGCTGCAGCTGGGCCTGAATGTCTGCACCACAGTTAAATAGCCCCTTAGCTCGAGCCCTGTGAGACTGAGTCAGCTGACATGGGCGAGCTGTGGGTGTCTAATTGCTGCGTAGACATATCCTAAGAGCCCAAAGAGAGTCTGCTAAGCCAGTGACTGTGCCTCAAATGAAGGAGCTCCAGACTAGAAGGAAATGACCCGGGGGAAAACATAATTTGAGGTAGCTCAGTAACAGGGCTGGACACTTTGATAAACCCCTCGGGCCCTAGGTCAGCACCCGATGGCCCAGGTCTCTCTTTCTTGCTCTGTTCCCCACCCCTCAACCCACTCCTTTGCAGTTACCCAGCTCTGGGGGAGCAATTGGACTATGAGGGGTGATTGAGGCCACAGTCTGAGCTCCCTCTGGGATGACTGGATTTCAAAAGTTACTAGTAATTTGGGGGGCTTGACTGGAGACACCTTAATAGGGCCTGATTTTCCAAAAGTGCTAAGCACCTGCCCACTGAGACCCCTTTAAAGTGTCTCAAACACAATCGCTCTTGAAAATCTTGGTCTAAAAGTATATGGGACCCAGTCCTGTGAGGTTCTGTGCAATCTCAACTTACTTGAGAGAAAGTCAGTTAAGTATATTGGCCCACATGCATCAAAAGAAAGTTAAAGCACTACAACACATTTTAATGAAAAGGCCATCTAGGGATTTTAGTATGGGTTAATATGCTGGGACCCCCAGGTATGCATGAAGCAAGTGGTTGTTTTTCATCTAGATACATGTAATAAGCATCTGATGAGTACTTTCTTGGCTTCAAGGTGGGTCAAGCTACTAAACTCCCTGGCAATCTGCAGATAGCTGACTGTTTTAGTCCTTGCCCATTTTCCATTACCATCTTCAGGTCTGATTCAGAATAGTGCTGAGTATCTGCCACCCCATTGGTTTCCTCTCAGGTAATGGCCCATATAGTCAGGGGCCAAATTGTTACATTGAAATAATTCTGACTGCAGCTGCAAGGCAGAAGAGATGACTGCCTTTTTAGCTGTTGGATGTTTTATTTCAGTGGTGTTGCACTGCTGTAATGGGGAACTGGCTTTGACCTAGTAAATTTGCACAGACAAGAGATATTACTGCATGAGCTACTCATTTCTCTGCTCGTAAAACATTACACTTCTCTCCCCTTCTAGATGATCGCACCACCAGAACGTAAATACTCCGTCTGGATTGGAGGCTCAATCTTGGCTTCTCTGTCTACCTTCCAGCAAATGTGGATCAGCAAAGATGAATACGAGGAAGCTGGTCCTTCCATTGTCCATCGCAAATGCTTTTGAGTACACTCATGATGTGCCATCAATGATAAGTGATGGTGGTTCTCTATACCACATCCCCCCCTTGTGGGAAGTACATGCTTTACGCTTTCTTCTACCGCTTATTAAAACACAATAAATGGTTATCATGCTGATTAGTATATTGTTTGTCTTGTTTCTGAACGAGGAAAAGACACTGTACTTTAACATGCAATTGATAGATGCCTTCCAAGAGTAATTACAGCAATAAAACAAATTCCGTAGAACTTTTCCTTCATGAATCTCAAAGCGTTTTACAAACATTCATGAGTTAAACCTCACAAAGTTGCTGTGGTGTTGATCAGTATTATTACCCTCTTTTACTGATGGAAAATCTGAAGCGCACAAAAATTAAATGTTTTCTCCAACCTTATATAGGTAGAAATTCTCCCCTTGTGCAGAGACCCAGCACAAAGTCTATGCACCCTATAAGCCTTATTTTGAGTATTATGTGATGCATAGCTTTTTTGCTGTCCCAGTGTATAGGGATGAATTTCACCACAGTGAGAAAGTGGCAGACACAGCAAATTTAGATGGGTCCTAAAGTGCAAAGTCCTTTGTGCAGAAGTTACATATAATCTTTTCCTTTGCTTCCCATGATTGTTTGGCAGGAACCCATGCTACCAGCCACGAGTGTCAACAAACTGTAGTGATTTTGTGCTATAATTACATGTACCAGATTAATTTACCTGTCACACGTTGTTCTGCTTAAAGGTCTCTTTTTTAGCAGTTAATTGATTTTAATTAACTTGCTATCACTGTCCTTTTTATGCCAAAGAAATGAATACTGAGTAAATAACAAGCCTTTCAAATGTGTTATCAAACTCTTCTGGTTTAATGGATCAATAAAAGTGTAATTATCCATGCTAAAGTGATTTACATTAATTATATAGTGACCAGTTTATCTATTAAACATATACTAATAAGTAGTCATAACAGTCTATTTTAATTTAATTAGGTCATGAAAATTGCTCTGTTAAACTCCAACTAAGTGTTCAAGATAAGCAATTTTAAAATTAAACTAACAAGTTTCACAATTTCTATAAAAAAGTATTTGCCTGTACTTCCAAATGGCTCAGTGTATTGTAATGCTCTATCCTTGAAACTGATGACAGGATTTGTATCCTCCTTGCTATGTTTCAAGTGCCAAACAAACTCATTTGACATATAGGCCTGATTCTGACTCCTTAGGCAAGCCTCCCTTTGACTTCATGACTTTAATATCAGGCCTTCTGGGTTCACTCACTCTGAGGTGTGCAAAGTAAGTATTATACCTGGTCCTAGATTGAGAGAGCATGGCACAGAGAGGAAGAGTGATTTGGCAAGGTCTTCCAAGGGCAGAGTCTGGAATATAATCCAGGATTCTTGACACCAAGTCGAGCAATCTAACAACTGGACAATGATCTCTCTCTCACTGATGTCACTGCACTCTGCACTGATACTTTCTAAATCCTTCATTCATAGCTGGAAGGAGGAGTTGTCAGCAAGGATAGCTATTCTCTTTCAAGGAGGGAAAAAACACATCAACTGTGTAGCGTGTTGATTTTCCATGGCCAGGGAAATAGATTCAATGCACACTGCCTCAGCTCACAGCCTGTTTATGTGGCCTGTGCTCTGAGGAAAGAGTATTTTTTTTAATTGCCAACTTTTATAGAAGCCAGGTTTTTTCTTCTAGGTAAAATGACCAAAGGTTTATTTCAAGGCAACGTTCTTAAAGTATGAAAAAAATAGAGGATGATATAAATAATTCCCATTCCCTTCAGAGGCAACATAACAGACATTGCCCTGGACCACAGCACGTAAGCAAGAAGTGATTAATTGATATCAAGGTCAGCAGTTCTTATCAAGTGCTGCTGCTGTCCCATTTGTTTTTCAGATAGCCTCTTGGGTACTGTCAGTCAACTGTTGCCCGTTGAATTGAACCAGCATTTTTGGTTGACATTTGATCTTCCATCTGCATGCTGTGTGTTTGTCCATGCCATTTCCAGCTCCTCTGTGCAACTGGACAAAAAATTAAAAGGTGATGACTAATTCTCTCGAGGGACTGATTAGTAATTAATGCAGAATGCCAGGTGTTTGCCTTTGTTCCATGAATTACATTACAAATCCGTATTTATGTTCATGTTTCTAATAGAGAAAAAGTTTCTGTTGCATAGGGTTTACTTCATAACACAACTAGTATTCTAGGAAAGTATCATTAACTGATCCTGATATCAGATACTGTGATTCTATTCCCTTAATGTATTTTTCAGAGACAAACTAAATGTATGTAGAACTTGATGTTAATTCATTATCCTTCATAATAAGAACATCCACAGCCTTTTGAAAAAGAACGTTATGAATGTTTTAAAGAAGTTATCTAATTCTGTTAGCTGCTAATTCTAGCCCTATGCAAACTCACCTCTTCACCCAAATACTGCTCTCTGAGAGTGGGAGCTGAAAGACCACTGAGTCAGTAGCAGGCAAAAATATTAATCCTTCTCTTGTTCCTAATTTTGAATGGCAGCATAAATTCTAATGGTCAGTAACTGTATTTTCCAAACAAATGTAAATATTTGTAAGAATCACTGAGAATCTTCAAAATAAATTTTACCATAAGCTTAATGGCTTGGTCTAGGTTTATATCACCACTTACTCAAGATACTGACAAACTGACAAGAATGTGAATTGAGAATAGCAGCCTTGAACAGCTTTTGAAATTGATCTTATCTCTCTAGGCAATACAGAATAATCTTTAACCTGTGTGTCTTGCAGCCAGTGATGTTTGTGGGGATAGCCTTAGGTTCTCAGATTAGTGATGTGTATTTATTTTTACAAATCCTTGTAATGTTGAAACAGAATATAATCAGGTTCGTTAATGAAAATGCCACTTTTATTCTGGTTTTGCCGTTTTTAAGGGTTTCCTTAAATTTTCATGCTTTTTAAAAAACCTTCCCCAACTCCTTGTACATCTCCCTTCTGTGCGTACTCACATCCCATTAATCTGAGCAAAAATGGTCAGAGTGGCACATCCCTGGGACAAACTCATTTTTACAGGTCATACTCTGAGAGCCCCAAAGCAGTAAAGGGGTGAAGTATCCTGGCTAATGTGGTGTTGCCACCAGGGCCGGCTCTAACTTTTTTGCCGCCCCAGGCAAAAAAGAAGAGCGCCCCCCGCCGTACCCCCCCCCCCGCAAGCGCCGCCGAAATCCCTGCGCTGTGCCACCCGAAGCTCCACCCCCCTCCAAGCGCCGCGCCGCCCGAAGCCCCCGCCACCCCTCCAAGTGCTGCACCGCGCCAGCCCGCGCCCCCGAGCACCACGCCGCCCAAAGCCCTGCCCCCCCAGCACCACCTAAAGCCCCCGTCCCCCCTCCGAGCACCGCGCCACCCGAAGACCCGCTCCTCCTCCGAGCACCACACCACCTGAAGCCCCCCGCCCTCCCTCCGAGCGCCGCCCAAAGTCCCTGCCCTCCCTCCGAGCACTATGCCGCCCGAAGCCCCGCACCCCCTCCGAGCACCACGCCACCAGAAGCCCTGCCCTCCCTCCGAGCACTATGCCGCCCGAAGCACCTGCCCCCCCTCCGAGCGCCGTGTGCCGAATCAAAAAAATAAATAAATAAAAATAAAAAATCGAGCGCCGCCCTGCCCCAAGGTGTCGCCCTAAGCACGTGCTTGGTCGGCTGGTGCCTGGAGCCGGCCCTGGTTGCCACAAAACATATCAGGATGTACCAGTAAAGTCAGGGCCGGCTCCAGGCACCAGCCCACCAAGCTTGTGCTTGGGGCGGCACCTGGAGGGGGGCGGCGGGGCGCTCCGGCCCCCGGGGAGAGCGGGGCCACGGCCGGGCTCGCCGCCCTCCTCCCAGGGCTCCGGCCGCCATCCCCCACCCCGCACCCTCCCCCCCGGCCGCCGGGGGGAGAGCGGAGCCCCCGCCGGGGCTCGCCGCCCTCCCCCCGGGGCTCCGGCTGCCCTCCCCCTCCCCCCCGCGGGGGGGGGGCGGCTGGTGGCTTTTTTTGCCTGGGGCGGCAAAAAAGCCAGAGCCGGCCCTGAGTAAAGTTTTATATTGTTATTTTAACATAATGTGTGTGACTGATGAAAAAATGATTGAGCATACTACACTGCCTCATAATAAGGTTTCTGAAAATGACTGACTAAAATTAAACTTTAATAGAAGAAACAGTCAGCAAAGGGACGCTGGTCAAAATGTCGCAAAACATTTTGGTTTTGTAAAGCTAATCTGTTACCCAATCTAAAATCAGTAGAAGTGTTTCCATGTATATTTGTAAATAGTCCAGCGGAAGTAGGGTTTTTTTTTGTTCATTCCTTTGCCCTATTTGCAACACAAACATTAAAGCATTGTGCCACTGTGCTAAAACCTGAAGGTGAAATTGACTAGAAATGAAAGTGAAACTGACTTGTGTATAAAGAACAAGAGTACTTGTGGCACCTTAGAGACTAACAAATTTATTAGAGCATAAGCTTTCGTGGACTACAGCCCACTTCTTCGGATGGGCTGTAGTCCACGAAAGCTTATGCTCTAATAAATTTGTTAGTCTCTAAGGTGCCACAAGTACTCCTGTTCTTTTTGCGGATACAGACTAACACGGCTGCTACTCTGAAACCTGACTTGTGTATATTCTTCATCTAAGCAATCCAAAAAGGAAACCAACAGCCTTTCAATTTTTAAAAATACTCTGTTTTGGTAATCTGTCAGTGCTATTTACCTAGGTAAGTATATGTTTTTTTTACCAGAGACAGTGTGCCTTTAATGGAATTTAACCACTGAAAATGAGACAAAAAGAACTTGATTTAGTGTATTTTATTTTTTTAAAAATCTGAAAACTGCTTTTAGAACTACTTAGGAAAATGCATGTATTTGATACACATTTGTCTCATATAAGCAGATATACATTTGGAAATTGCCTATATTTAAATTTTTGTTTATTAAAGCCTTCTGACATGCTTCAGCCCAGTTATATTTTCCTCAAACTAAAAATTCCCTCGTGCCCTGCCGTCCCCTCAGGGCCCTTGTACTGAATCATAAAGATCAACTGACTCTGGTTCTGTTGTACACCTGAAGCAGGAGAGCTGAGAGCCCACTATGGAGAAAGTCACTGACATTTAAATATAAGACTTGTTATCTTGAGTGTCCCACACTGAACCCACCTGCAGAGAACAGTGGCCTCTCAGGTAGTTAGGTCCCAACCCATGAAGGATATCAGTATTTGTGCAGGTGCTTCTGTGTCATTAATTTGTATAAAAAGTTACTCCATGTTTTCTGGGTTGATCTTATAGTACACCTCTACCCTGATATAATGCGACCCGATACAACACAAATTCCGATATAACGCGGATATTCCAGGGGTGGGGCTGTGCACTCCGGCAGATCAAAGCAAGTTCGATATAACGCGGTTTCACCTATAACGCAGTAAGATGTTTTGGCTCCCAAGGACAGCGTTATATCGGGGTTGAGGTGTATTAACAATTGGGTTAGAGCTCCAGAAATCTTTCCCAAATGACACTACTCAAACTTCTCTCCACTACCTAGCCTGAGGCAGGTTGAGTGTCCTTTAATGAGCACAGCTATGCAAAAATATTTTAAAAAGAAAATTCATGTGTGTACTGTATTTATTGTTTTTAAATGTAGATAGCAATTTCTTGAAGTACAGCATCCGTGAATGCAATTGCAGTTTTTCTGCTGATAATTAGAACACTCCTTTGGGTTTTCTTTTCTTTCTTTCATCTGCCAAACAAAATTCTATTCAAAATCCTTGTCTGGCATATTCATCTGGCCAGCTGAGACTAATGCTTGAGTTCTCAATGCTCAGAATAGGAATCTGCATCCTGCAGCTGATTCTAGTTTCAATGTGGAAGGCGCTCAATTATGTTCTGAATACATCCCTAACAATCCACGTGTGCAATCTTATTCAAAATTAAGCTGCATTTTTAAAAGAGAATTAATTATGTGCTATGAGGAAATTCTGATAAAAAATAAAACCATTTTGACAACCCTCTTGTTCCTTCGGATGAAATTGCCTTCAGCCCCATTTAAGCCTTGCTTTAGCTCTCCACAGGGGCTTGTGGACATCAGAATGCAGCAGGTGGGGATTTCCCAACCCCCAAGAGGGTGACTCAGCACTGGCTGCAAAAACTCTTCCACGGTACACCTCATGTATCTTTTTACTCCAACAGTGTCTCTATATCCATGTAAGCTCTAAAATCTGTCCTCAGTTATACCTATGCAAATCCCACTCAGCAATCTCAATTGCTATGCTATTTGGGTTCCAGTGATGTCAACAGTATTACCAACCCCAAGCATTCAGAGATCATGAGTCAGTTCCCAAAAATCATACCGATGGCTTAAAAATAATTATATTTTAAATAAAACAATACATTTGATCAGGGCCGGCTCTAGGATTTTTGCTGCCCCAAGCAAAAACAATTTTGGCTGCCCCCCCCCCGTTTTTTCCTTACCCCACCCCTGACCCCGCCTCAACTCCGCCCCTTCCCCAAATCCCCAGCCCTGCCTCCTCCCCCCAGGCTCTCAAGCCTAGGAGGAAGGGAGGGAGAGGGAGAAGCAGCGCGTGTGCTGCGGCCACTTGGGGTCTCCCCCTCCCTCCCAGGCTCTCAAACCTGGGAGGGAGGGGGAGATCCCGAGCAGCCGCGGTATGCGAAACAGCTGATTCACGCGCCGTTGCTCCCCCTCCCTCCCGGATTTGAGAGCTTGGGAGGGAGGGCGAGCAGCGGCGGTGAGTTAGGGCGGCCGGGGCACATTTTTAGGGGCGGCATAGCCCACGCCAGAATGCTGCCCCTAAAAATGTGCCTCCCCAAACACCAGCTTGTTTTGCTGGTGCCTAGAGCCAGCCCTGCATTTGATATTTTTAATTTACCCGCTGTGTCACTCGGGTCATGTTTTCTATTTATTTTTTCAACCATGAGCACTATAAGGCTCTCCTTTAAAAGGAAAAAAAGATGCTAGCTTAGATTCTTACTACACCAGGAGCTGGGACTTTTAAGAAAAACACCAAATATCATGAGATTCATGGTAAAACTGAGAGTCTGCACCACCATCAAAAGGGTTTCATGCGGTAGAGTGCAGTGCAGATATTGGGAATCAGATTGGTAATAGCCTGATTAATAGGATAGGAACTCGATGACATTACTGTACTCTACAAAAGGGGATATTGGCAAAGGTCATTTGGATTTTTAATCAGCCCTATTGTTTCTAAAATATAACAGCAGCTAGCAAACCCACTGGAGGCTCCAAAGGTGGAGCATCATTTTTTGAAGAAAATATAAGACAGGACCATAGGGTTGTAATAGTCTTATATAATCAGCTGCGCTCTGCTTTATTGATTCTTTTGTTGTTGTGCAACTCAATCTTGTTCTTCTAGATCTCAGTAAAATAAATACTTTTGTTAATAGGCTATGGATGACTCACAGTGTCTATGAAGGCATATACACCAAGCTTACCTACTCTGGGGGAAACATTAGAGTAAAAACATACTGAGGTACCTGCACTATGTCAGGTTACATAACTAGAGGTTATATCAGACTTCCCCACCTGAATGAGGACTGATGTGATATGGAGGAAGCGGATCACCTTTGGAAGAGGGTTTGTGGCTGTTCTGGTTGTAGAGTCCAATGGCAGACTTTGCTGTTGTGCTGGTGGTGGTAAGTGATCATCATTCCTATTGTTCTGGCTTTTAAGGCGTAAGATAGATGCTCTGTAACAAAATTATGTTCGCTGACCAGCTAACCACATCTGTGTGCTGACAGAGCAATGAAAGGGAAAAAGGCATGGCTTCTCTAGGTTGTATCATTTACATGACTAGGTACTGAGGAGGCGTTTTCACCCTTCACTCATGGCAGCTACTTCTTTATTGCTGTACTAGTAGCTGAAAGCCTGTGCTGTCTCAGGTGTAATTCATAAAGTCATGTGTTTAAAAAAAAGCCCCAAATGACTGAACTTAAAAATCTGATGGTAACAGACTGAAACCCAGAGATGATTGAACCTGGTGATATTCTGAACAAAAAGAGCCCTCAAAGATGCTTGTAGCTATTTCCATTGCTTCAGACTGTCTCAACACATATTCTAGGCTTCAGAGTGCCACACAGAGAGGCAACAATTCTGGAATCTTATTATATGGGTACTACACAGTGTTCAGTCAACAGACTATATACAGGCAGTCCTTGACTTTACAACGTTCGACTTACGATGAACGGCACTTACAACGTTTCTGAATTGACTGACTCGATTTACGACAATTTACGACTTTACAATGCTCGGTCTTGCAATGGAGTGGATTGTGGTTCTGAGTTATGATGTTTCAACTTATGACACAATTTTCAGGACCCAATTGTGTCTAAGTCCAAGGACTGCTTGTACACCTCTGCAGGTGTGTACAGTGGCCTTCAGGAAACAGCAACATAGTGTGTCACAGAGCAGAGTATGCTCATTTGTAACTGCCCTTTCCATGTTCCTTAGCCCTAGTGCCCTGATCCCTTTGCCTGTAATTTCACTCCAGACTGACCCTCCCCTCCCCCGCATCCCATGCTGTTGCACACACAGATTCTAAAGATTAGTTGAAGCTGTTGCAGCAGGATGACTTAGCCGGTGTGCACTCTTTTGGAGGAGATCTTAAGAACTCAGGTTTTCTCTGCTCTACATAGATCTTAGAGGTTCCAAGGCACTATTGACAAGTAGGGTTTGACCCAGTGTTCCTGGTCAGAAGTTCACGTTCCTACCCACCCTAGCTGTACAGCATGCTAGGAAGCCATTTGTCTGCTTGCTCCCTGTGTCCCAGAAGTGAAGTGTGATTATTTTAAATGTAAAGAGCAGGGAATTTATACAGCAATGTTAGCCATGTGTCTACTTGTTCCCTGTAGCCTAGAGGCAAAGTGTGATTCTTTTAAATGTAGAGCACTGCAGACCACATTTTAAGAGAGTGCTTGTCTCAGACGCCTCCCCTTCCCATTTTTGATCATGTAGACCATCTCTCTAGCCATTCATGATAATACAACATCTCTCTCTATCTTAGGTACCTATTATGGCCCCTTTATCTTAGCATCTGAGTGCCTCATAGTCTTTAATGCAGTTTGTCCTCTCAACACACCCCTGTGAATGAGGAAAGTACAATTACCTCCATTTTACAGATAATGAACTGAGGCATGGAGAACATAACATAAGAATGGCTGTACTGGGTCACACCAAAGGTCCATCCAGCCCAGTATCATGTCTACCGACAGTGACCAATGCCAGGTGTCCCAGAGGGAGTGAACCTAACAGGTAATGATCAAGTGATCTCTCTCCTGCTATTTCCAATCTCTGACAAAAAGAGGCTAGGGACACCATTCCTTACCCATCCTGGCTAATAGCCATTAATGGACTTAACCTCCATGAATTTATCTAGTTCTCTTTTAAACCCTGTTATAGTCCTAGCCTTCACAACCTCCTCAGGCAAGGAGTTCAACAGATTGTGAAGAAGAACTTCTTTTTATTTGTTTTAAACCTGCTGCTCATTAATTTCATTTGGTGGCCCCTAGTTCTTATATTATGGGAACAAGTAAATAACTTTTCCTTATTCACTTTCTCCACACCACTTATGATTTTATATACCTCTATCATATCCCCCCTCTAGCCTCTTTAATCTCTCTTCATATGGGACCCGTTCCAAAACCCTAATAATTTTAGTTGCCCTTCTCTGAACCTTTTCTAATGCCAGTATATCTTTTTTGAGATGAGGAGACCACAGTATTCAAGATGTGGGCATACCATGGATTTATATTAGGGCAATAAAATATTCTCTGTCTTATTCTTTATCCCTTTTTGAATGATTCCTAACAGCATGTTTGCTTTTTTGATTGCCGCTACACACTGCATGGAGGTCTTCGGAGAACTATCCACAATGACTCCAAGATCTCTTTCCTGATTAGTTGTAGCTAAATTAGCCCCCATCATATTGTATGTATAGTTGGGGTTATTTTTTCCAATGTGCATTACTTCACATTTATCCACATTAAATTTCATTTGCCATTTTGTTGCCCAATCACTTAGTTTTGTGAGATCCTTTTGAAGTTCCTCACAGTCTGCTTTGGTCTTAACTATCTTGAGCAGTTTAGTATCATCTGCAAACTTTGCCACCTCACTGTTTATCCCTTTCTCCAGATCATTTATGAATAAGTTGAATAGGATTAGTCCTAGGACTGACCCTTGGGGAACACCACTAGTTACCCCTCTCCATTCTGAAAATTTACCATTTATTCCTACCCTTTGTTCCCCATCTTTTAACCAGTTCTGAATCCATGAAAGGATCTTCCCTTTTATCCCATGACAACTTAATTTACACAACAGCCTTTGGTGAGGGACATTGTCAAAGGCTTTTTGGAAATCTAAGCACACTATGTCCACTGGATCCCCCTTGTCCCTGGTTGTTGACCCCTTCAAAGAACTCTAACAGTAAGACATGATTTCCCTTTACAGAAGCCATGTTGACTTTTGCCCAACAATTTATGTTCTTCTATGCGTCTGACAATTTTATTCTTTACTATTGTTTCAACTAATTTGCCCAATACCGCCGTTAGATTTATTGGTCTGTAATTGACGGGATCACCTTTAGAGCCCTTTTTAAATATTGGCGTTACACTAGCTATCTTCTAGTCACTGGGTACAGAAGCGGATTTAAAGCACAGATTACAAACCATAGTTAATAGTTCCGCAATTTTACATTTGAGTTCTTTCAGAACTCTTGGGTGAACGCTATCTGGTCCCGGTGACTTGTTACTGTTAAGTTTATCAATTAATTCCAAAACCTCCTCTAGTGATACTTCAATCTGTGACAATTCCTCAGATTTGTCACCTACAAAGGATTTGTTATTACCTTTTGAGTTTTTGGCTAGCTGTTCTTCAAACTCCTTTTTGGCTTTTCTTATTACGTTTTTACACTTAATTTAGCAGTGTTTATGTTCCTTTCCATTTACCTCACTAGGATTTGACTTCCACTTTTTAAAAGCTGCCTTTTTATCTCTCACAGCTTCACAGAGAACTTAAGTGACTTGCCCAAGGGCACACAGGCAGCAGGGACTTGAACCCTCCTCTCCCAGTGGGTAGCCTTTCTTCCTGTCCTAACTACAGCAGTTTCTTACATGGAAAATTAATTAGGAAAGTATTTAATATATTGTTAGCTGTCTTTTAATGAAATGTATTAGTTGGAAATGAGGAGGAGGAGGAGCCAGCCTTATGACCATCTAGCTCTGTCAGTGGTCCACTGCCCACACTTTGAGAACCTCAGGTGTAGGAACATACACTGAAGACCTGTCTCAGTTTATATTCAGGTAAAATCCTAATTGATTCAATGAGAGTTTTGAGTGAATAAGGACTTCAGGATGTGCCTCATAGTATGTAAGTGAAAGGCACTATGTAAATGTAAAATGATATTAATATTTTGTTGAGCTGCAAAGTAGTCAAATTCACCCATCCTTGGTGATACTGAAAATGTTCAATGGAGCTATATGCATAAATTAAATAAAATCCACTCTGAATACAGTGGAGCCTTAGCATTTTCTACTACATTAGCAGCTATACTTGTACATGTGTTGCTTTGATCCTTTGAATTATCTCAGATTGTTGTTAAATGATTTACCTGCTAGTCTTTGAAGAGAATCTAAAAATGCAAAGAGAGAGAGAGAGAACAGGCCATGTGTATTAGAAAAATTAGCCTAGGCAGCAGCAAACTAGAAAAGATTTAATGCATCTTCACCCAGTTCCTTAGGGTTGTTGAAGAAATGAGAGAATAACACACACTACTATGAGTAATAGATTTAATGTTAATAAACTGCAGGCTCGTTTTCCAGGTGTGACAAAGAAACTGAACTGTGATGATACAAATACAAGAAAACCAGTTTTTAATTCTATTTTAGCTAGGTAAGGACCAAGTTTTCACGGACCTTGCAAATTGCTCTTACTTTTCTGATTATACAAGGAGCTGTATTTCATGAACATTGATGTTTGCCAAGTTCCTGGACTTCAGGGCTCCAACTGTCTCTCTGAAGCAAGTACAGATTTTTAATAGCCATATCATAGAATAAGCATTCATCAACATTCTTGAAGTTCCTTTCCTGGAAACATATTAAATAATGTGGCTCTTAAATAAAACAAAACAAACAACCCCTCAGCCCCAAATTGTAATAACCAGTTTTTTTCCCCCATCCAAAAGCAGAAAGTCTGTCCAGCAAATCAAAATATTTTAAAATAGACATTTCTCCTCAAGGGGCTCATGTTTCTTTCTGTGACAGTTATATGCAGGAGAAAACCTTTATTAATACATAGGGCCAGATCCTCAACTGGTGTAAATCAGGGTAGCTCCAGTAACTGCAGTGGACTATACCTGTAACACCTGTAATATTTAAAGATTAATGTCTTTCTTTCAAAATAGTAATTTATTAAACCTGTCACCTGTAGCATTGCACTTAAAAATTTTGTTTCAGCTCAACAGTACTTTCCTGTCCCCCTTAAAATGATTTGTGATCCAGAGTGAATTATTTGTTGTCACTGATGCCCATAGTCATTCCTCATGCTCTCTTAAAAAGTACAGATAACATTTTTCAATGATTTTATTTGCCTGGGCTTTCCCTGACTCCACTCCCAAATTAATTGGGCTGTATTTTTGGCATAGTATGATCTTTTTGGAACCATAAGCTAAGAAACTGGTGAATCCAGCACTATGGCTTTGCTGATACCTAGGCCCCTTCAAATTGTAAAGGCAGTGAAGTTAGAGAATTCAAGGAACCAGAGAGACTAAAGAGAAGAGAAGATGAAAAATAGTGGTGTTTTTTTTTAAAGTAATGGAAATAAGAACATAAGAATGACCTTACTGGGTCAGACTAATGGCAGATTTAGCCCCAGTATACTGTCTTCTGACAGTGCCCAGTACCAGAGGCTTCAGAGGGAATTAATAGATCAGGGCAACTATCTAGTGATCCATCCCATGTCATCTAGTCCCAGCTTCTGGCAGTTGGAGGTGTAGGGACATCCAGAGCATGAGGTTGCATCCCTGATGATCTTTGGCTAGTAGCCATTGATTGACCCATCCTCCATTAACTTATCTACTTATTTTTTGAACCCAGTTATAGTTTTGGCCTTCAACAACATCCACTGGCAACGAGTTCCATAGGTTGACTGTACATTGTATGAAGAAGTACTTCCTTATGTTTGTTTTAAACATCCTGCCTATTAATTTCATTGAGTGACCCATGGTTCGTGTGTTATGTGAAGAGGTAAATAACACTTCCTTATTCACTTTTGCCATACCATTTATGATTTTATAGACCTCTATCATGTGCCCTCAGTAGTCATCTCTTTTCCAAACTGAACGGTCCCTGTCTTTTTAATCTCTCCTCATATGGAAGCTGTTCCATACCCCCAATAATTTTTGTTGCTCTTTTTCTAATGTGATTTTTTTTTTAAGCTGGAGCAACCAGAACTCCACACAGTATTAAAGGTGTGGGTGTAACATGGATTTATATACTGACAATCTGATATTTTTCTGTTGTTGTATATCCCTTTCCTAATGGTCCTAACATTCTGTTCGCTTTTTTGACTGCCACTGCACATTGAGCAGATGTTTTCAGAAAACTCTCCACTATGATTCCAAGATCTTTAAGTGGTAAAAGTTAATTTAGACACCATCATATTATAAAAATAAAAACATGAGCACCTGGGGAACACCAAACTACATGGCAAAATAGATAAAGGAGAAATAGAAAATATTGATGCCAATAACTACCTTTAGATCTAAATGATTATTGATCACCTTAGTGGATGGTACAACAATATATTACAGATGGGTCAGTCAAAAAGAAAATTGCATTTGCATTTGCAATACACTGTGTACACAGAAATAAGAGGGAAGAGACAGAAATGTATAAAGATTATGGAACCAAATCATCCCTGGAGGAAGTCCTTGAAAGCAATGGCATCACACTGGGGATGAATTGGTTCTTTAAGTTTTTATGATTTATCATGGAAGGGATTTGGTGGACCTTTCTGTCAAGGCTCCTTCCCCACTCTGAACTTTAGGGTACAAATGTGGGGGCCTGCATGAAAACTTCTAAGCTTAACTACCAGCTTAGATCTGATCCGCTGCCACCACTCCCAATGTGCTAATTCCTTTCCCTGGGTAGCCTTGAGAGACTCTTCACCAATTCCCTGGTGAATACAGATCCAAACTCCTTGGATCTTAAAACAAGGAGAAATTAACCATCCCCCCTCCTTTCTCCCACCAACTCCTGGTGGATCAAGATCCAACCCCTTTGGATCTAAAAACAAGGAAAATCAATCAGGTTCTTAAAAAGAAGGCTTTTAATTAAAGAAAAAAGGTAAAAATCATCTCTGTAAAATCAGTATGGAAAATAACTTTAAAGGGTAATCAAACTTAAAGAGCCCAGTGGACCCCCCTCTAGCCTTAGGTTCAAAGTTACAGCAAACAGAGGTAAACACCCTAGTAAAAGGTACATTTACAAGTTGAGAAAACAAAACTAACATGCCTTGCCTGGCTGTTTACTTACAAGTTTGAAATATGAGAGACTTGTTCAGAAAGATTTGGAGAGCATGGATTGGTGTCTGGTCCCTCTCAGTCCCAAGAGTGAACTCGCCCCAAAACAAAGAGCACAAACAAAAACCTTCCCCCCATCAAGATTTGAAAGTATCTTGTCCCCTTATTGGTCCTTTGGGTCAGGTGTCAGCCAAGTTACCTGAGCTTCTTAACCCTTTACAGGTAAAAGGATTTTGGAGTCTCTGGCCAGGAGGGATTTTATAGCATTGTACACAGGAGAGCTGTTACCCTTCCCTTTATAGTTATGACACTTTCCTTCAAAGGTAGAGAGTGTAAGGCAATGATAAGCATTTTATGTGAGGAGTGAGGCTGTGCGTTCTGCTGGCAAAGGCTCATTACCTGGGGCTGTATATGCTCATTCATATTGTGACAGAACATACCCTCGTGTTTACACCCTACGCACCATTGTAATAATGTTTCTACAAAGTATGCCTTGTGAGGTGTCATTTAAGAACCTCCTAATTTGCTGGTCAGTATTGTCCTGGTAAAATATGTGTGTAGCAACACTGTAAAAATGTGAAGTTATAGGATTCCCCTGTATGGTGTTATTAACACATGTTCCAAGCCCCACAGTTCTGCCTAATTAGAAGTTGGCAGACAGGTCTGTCCTAAACAAAGGATTGTGTGTTCCGTTTAATTTGCATTTAAGTAGTAACAGAGTCATCAAGCAGGAAGGGAAGACAAAAGAAGTTGAAACAGGTGAAAAAGCCAGCAGGAAATATCCTTTCATCTAGAGTCTTTGTCTCCTGGGTCTCAGTTGGAAATGCTTATCAAGAGGGGGACTGAAACTATAAAAAGAAGGGACAAACACCCTAATTTCTCTCCCTGCCTATTGCATTCACCGCACCTGAAGAGACAAAGGAAGTAGCTGTTAGACTCTGGGGGCTGGGCCCTGACTTGTCATACTGCTTGTCATGGGGCTTAACCTATCCTCAGTTGCAGAGGGAAAGAATTTCAGCCAGTCCTAACTCAGACAAATCGAACACGGGAACCTCCACTGGTTTGGAGAGGGAAACCCTCTGTAACAGGTTGGCTTGCTCCTTTAAGGGCCAGAGACCTGGGTTCAGTGAGCCCTATTCAATTAGCCCCAGTACTGGGTGCTAGATGTCAGAAGAAAGAAGCCCAGAAGTGGAGGCTGGCTGGAGAGCAGAGCAGAAGGCTGCAAGGAGCCAGAGGAGAGCACCAAGGCAGGCAGAGGCCTATGGGAAGACTACAGCTAGGAAGGCCTGGGAGTGGGTGCTATGCAAGGAGTAGGAACCAACCCAAAAGAGCTCAGGAGAGGATGAAGAGAGAGACAGAAAGAAGTCCGGGATGGGTGAAAGCTGAGTCTAGAGGGTGGGCAGAAGAGTGTTTGAATTAGAGGAGAGAAAGCAGATCCTTTGGAAAGGAGTTGGGCCCAGTTTGAAATTGAGGCAAAGACTTTGTTTTGTTTGCTACGAACTTGGATACTCCGGAAGGAAGTGAGACTAAACGTGGTTTAACTGAAGGGCTAAGTCACTGAAGCAGCCTGGAAGGCATTGGTAGCTGGGCAAAGTCGTGGAAGATGGCAGGGAACCTGAGACAGATCTATGTCAACACCCCACTGTGACATGAGGGAGCGCTCCAAGACAGTGAGTTTTGATACATCCCACAACAAACAAATCCATTATCAACTACTATATAATTATTGACATTATGTCGCACATCACAGCAACTTGACGTGTGGTAACAATGGGGATAAAACCTAGGCATATTCCTGCCCCAAAGTCACTTGAAAGTGTCCTTTAGCTATCAGTAAGGCCAAGATTTAGTCATGGATATTTTTAGTTAAAGTTGTGGACAGGTCACAGGCAGTAAACAAAAATTCACGGCCCGTGACCTGTCTATGACTTGTACTACATACCCCTGACTAAATCTTGGGTGCTCGGGGTGGGTGGGGGGGGGGGGGGCTCAGCGGTGCCACAGGTGCTCTGAGGAGGTAGGGGGTGACCCAGAAGCACCATGGGTGGTCTGGGACAAGAGGCGGCCCAGGGGCGCCACGGGCGCTGGGGAGGGGGCAGTGGCACACGGTCCAGGACTGCTGCTGGTGCTTGGGGGAGGGGGAGCGGGGATCATATGGCCCTGGACTGCTGCTGGTGCTCGAGTGGGGGGGCACATGGCTCAGGGGAGGGCGCAGTGGCCCAAGATTGCCCCAGCAGCAGCTGGTGCAACTGGCCCAGGGGCCTCCCGAGCTACTTGGGTGGCCCGGGGGGTCAGTCACACCAGCCGTTGCAGAAGTCACAGAGGTCCCAGAAAGTCATAGAATCCATGTCCTCCATGACAGACTCACAGCATTAGCTATCAGTATGTATGGCACACAGCTGAGAAGTTCTGACTCTATGTGGTAGAGGCCAGTGGTACACCGCAGCCTGATCACTAAAGTGCTCTATGTGTATGTGTACACAGCCCATGGCAGCAAGCCTCCCAGCTGGGGTAAACAGACGGGCTTGCAGCCCCATGTCAGCGCACCAAAAATAGCTGTGTAGACATTGTGTCTCAGGCTGGAGCCTGGGCTCTGAAATTGAGGGAGAGGGTGGGCTTTAGAGCCTGATCGCTGGCCTGAGCCACAACTTCCAAGCTCTGTCTACACAGCTATTTTTAATGCAATAGCCTGAGTCTGCCCAACCAGGCTGGGAGACTTGTGCTGTGGGCTGTGTACTCGTACCCTAAGTGTCCAGTCATTTAATTTCTTTGCCATACAGGCTACTTAAGCCCAGCCTTTGCCCTCATGTTCTTCCTGGCCATGTCCCTAGTGCAGTATTACCAACTCTCTCGTGATATTTGGTGGTTTTCATCAAGCCCCTGGAGTCAAGTGATTTTGTGAGAATCTCAGCTTTTTTCTTAAAAAAGTAAATTTTTGCCCCTCATGGTTGTGGGGGGAAATTTGAAAAGGTGACCTGAGTGCAGTCTCAAGGCTCAGAACACAGAAGCCCAAAATGTAGTATTTTTAAGCCACTCTCAGGCTTTTTTGGCCCAAACTTTTGAAGGCTTGGAGCTGGCAATATTTACTGCCTGTATGATAGTGTGAAGTTTATAAAAGAGGCAAACCAGCACTTCTGAACCATCCTGAAGGGGGAAAGGATGAAATTGTTACAATTGCTTAATGTAAATATCAGTGCTCTAATATAGTGGTTCTCAACCCGGGGGACGTGTACCTCTGGGAGTATACACAGGTTTTCCATCAACTCATCTGGTTATTTGCCTCTTTTTACAATGGGCTACATAAAATGCACTAGCAAAGTCAGTACAAACTAAAATTTCACACAGACAAACTTGTTTATACGGCAAACTGTCAGTACAATATTTATATTCCAATTGATTTATTTTATAATTACAGGCAGTCCTCGGACTTACGACTCAATTTTTTCCTGAAAATTGTGTCGTAATTTGAAATGTCATAACTCGGAACCGCAGTCAACTCCACTGCGGGACCGAGTGTCGTAAAGTCAAAACCAATTCTCGTAAGTCAAATCAGGGTGTCAATTCAGAAATGGCGTAAGTGCCATTCATCGTAAGTCGAACGTCATAAAGTCGAGGACTGGTTGCATATGGTAAAAGTGAGAATGTAAGCAATTTTTCAGTACTAGTGTGCTGTGACACTTTTGTATTTTTATGTCTGATTTTGTAAGCAAGTAATTTTTAAGGGAGGTGAAACTTGGGATTACACAAGACAAATCAGACTCCTGAAAGGGCTACAATAGTCTGGAAAGGTTGAGAGCTAAGTTCCCTGTAAGCTACACAGCCGTGTGGCATCACAGCAGCCTATTAAGCAGGACGCAGGCACTCAGGGAACCCAGCCCCAGCAGACCTGCCGCAGCCATGGGAGGGGCGCCCCTCCGTAGACCCAAACCCAACCCTGGCCTGGACCTGCTGTGCCAGAGGAGAGGCGCCCCTCCCCCGGCCTGAACCTACCCCAGCTCCCAAGTTGCCACAGCCAGGGGACAGGTGCCCTGAACTCGACCCGGCCTGGGCCTGCCATGGCTGGGGGAGAAGTGCCTATTCCCCGAATCTGCCGCAGCTGGGGGACAGGCATCCCAACCCAGCCTGGCCCCCAACCTGCCGTGGCTGGGGCAAAGGCGCCTCTCCCCTGTCCCCAGCCCTGGAGCTGCTGGGGCGGGGAGAGGCGCCTTTCCTCCCGAACCCTGTTGCTGCTGTGGGGAGAGAGAGCTGGAGGAAGTCCTCTCTCCTTGCCGTAGCCTTGGGGTAGCCTGCACCCCAAACCCCTCATCCCTGGACCCACCCCAGAGCCAGCACCCCCAGCCAGCGCCCTCATTGCCCCACCCCAACCCTGAGCCCCTCATCCCCAGCCCCACCCCAGAGCCTGCACCTCAACCCTCTGCCCCAGCCCTGAGCCCCTCATCTCCGGCCCCTCCCAGAGCTTGCACCCCCAGCTGGAATCCTCACACCCCTGTACCCCAACCCTCTGCGCCAGCCCTGAGCCCCCTCCCACACTTTGGACACCTCGGCCCCACCCCCACCACATGAATTTTGTTATGAATTTTTGACACATCACCTCCATATTGGTGCACATAACAAAATTCATTCTGTGCATGTGCGGGAAAAATTAGAAGGAACACTGGTTGAGAGTCACTACACTAATGTTTGGTAGTGGACGTGCAAGAATAAAGGGTATGCACGTAATTAAATGCATCACTTTGGATATTAATTCATTTCAGCAATGGTGTTTTCAGATACTGCTACAAAGCAATAGAGAATATTCCTTAAATAAACAGGACATTGGTGCTGGGTTTTGAAACAAAGGTCACTAATTGGCTAGATTTGGTTTAGATTTTGACTTGCAAGACTCGTGAGCGAAACCTTCCCCAGAAAAGGTGACTTGTCTGTGGATTAGCGTTGGGGGGAAGTATTGAATGGCCATTTCTTTTCTGTATCTAGAATAATGAATAACTGATGATACGCAGTTTAGCCAGACTACATCAAGTTAACAATTTCTAATCCTGACTCTCATGCTGTGCCTCCCTCTGTTGCCTTGGGTGAGTTACTTAATCTTTCTGCCATCTGTACAATGGGGATAATACTCACCTAGCTCACAAGGGGAGTGGGAGGATTAATTGGTTAATGTTTTTAGAGGGCTTTCAGGATGAAATGCCCTTTGTAAATGCAAGGTAATTATCTTCAGTGGGGATTACATTTTTCTTGTGTAGTAAATGGAACCAGGGGGCCTCTCTTGCAATCTTTATCTTGGCTAATCCTGTTGAAGTTAGTGGGAGAAGGTGCTGCAGATTTCATTTTACTTAACAGAGACTAGTAGTACCTGGGCCGGCTCCAGCTTCCATTAACATAAATGGCTGTTTCGACATTGACTTCAGTGGAAGTAGGAAGGTGCAGTACTCTCTGAATACAGATCGCACACATTCCCGTGTAGCTAGCCACTGTAACAGTCTGCGAGGAATGTTCCACTTATGGCAGTTTTTTCATCCAGTCTCATAAAGAGCATTTTCCATTGCAAATCACGCACTAAATCAGCTGCCTGGCTCACACATAAAGAGAGCGCTGAATTAGCATGACATGACCCAAGAATGCAAAGGGATTTCTTTCATTACCAGAGGCCTGATGCAGGGAAGAAGACAAGATGGGTTTCCTAGACAACCACCGGTGCTGCTGTGTCAGTGAAGCAAGGCATAGAGACTGAAAAGAGAGTTTATCAAGTGCAGGAATCAGTTTGGGAGGAGGTCTAAATAGAAACATTGAATTTTGTTTTAAAATGCAAAATATATCAAACTTTAACTCTTAAAGTTAAAGGTGCTAGGAAGCAATAATGACCATTTCAGAACTGCAAGTACCAGGAAATACAGTGTAAAGCATATGCCTACATATGTCACCTCCCCACGTGTACGTACTCAGAAATGCTCCATATACACCATCCTTTCCTCATCCAGCTCAGTCTTTGTTACCAAGATCACACCCAGATAGCCTTAACTCATCCGTTGGATGCCAATGTTCCTGTGCCAATGTTTATTTTCTCCTGTTTGTGATTTGGGCTCTAGCATTATGTCCCCTTAGTAACCTTAACCAATCATTACAAATGTGTGTATTTGAAATTTTAGAATTGTGAACTGGAATACGTTGTCATTAGTAATTATTTTCTGATATACCCCTTCGTTTTTAAAGATACATTTAATTTGCATGTGTGTCAAATGAAAAATCTGTGTATAATGTATGTGGAAATAGGTTAACTGTGAATGTTATGCTATTTGGAAATGTCATTGTTAGAGCTCTAGATTTTCAGCTCATGAATGTGAGCTGCCTGATGTTTTGATTTTGCAGTGCAGTATATTATTTATGGTGAAGATTTTATATGTTGGCATTTTGATGAGCGCTGCACTTTTTGTAAGTGATAATTGCAGAAATGGTCATGTTTGCATTCAGTGATGTACTGGGACATTCTGTTTGTAAAGGATCAGATAGTTTATGCCATGCATTGTGATCCCACATTTAATGTAGCATATTTTTGGTGAATTGTTTTGAGACAGAGATCAATGATGCATTTTAGCAGTGTGGGTGAGCTGATCTTATATGTGTTATTTTGTATTGTTTCTTGTTCCAGATATTTGCATTAATTTATTTTTAAATGCTATTCTGTACTGGGCAGAGTTAAGGTTGTTTGGGATGCTTTTGGTGATTATGATTCAGTAGGATTGATTGGTTGATTGATTTTGAGAAGCATATAGTTGAGGGAAAGTGATATATGTAGATATGTGGTTTTAGTCTGTATTTCCTGGTTTTGAGGATTTGAGTGAACCACCGGCTCGGGAGGCTGGCCTCCCATCCCCAGCGCCCCCAGCCTCCCCGAGTGCCAGGGGGCACAGCCCCCGCCCCCCCCCCCCCCCCCCCCAGCGCTGGGCAGCCCCAGGCAGCCCAAGTCCTGGCCGCAGGCTGGCCACAGCCACCCTAGCCCCAGCCCCAGCAAACTTCCCTGAAGAGGAGCAACCATCCTACCTGGGCTGGGGCCAAGGGGGAAGAGCAAGCAGGAAGGGGCCTTATGGGCAGAGCGTGGATGAGGTCACGCTGGGCTGTTTGGGGAGGCATAGCCTCCCCCAGCCTATGATATGCGCCACCCATGGTTTTAGTGCCACTAGTGCACCATAATATATATGCTGTTTTTAAAAAGAGAGGAAATTCTCAGCATGTGACACATGGTTAATCTTTCTATTCACAGATATGATTTTCCAAAATTTATAGGACCTGATTTAGTTTTGCCATTGATTTCAATGGGAACAAACTCAGACCAATATTGTATGTGCTGAGCCAGTTGTTATTATTACTTAATATTATTATTATTATTAGTTGTTATTATTACTAAAGCACCTAGGAGCCCTAGTCATGGACTAGGACTTCATGGTGTTAGGTGCTGTACCAAAACAGAACAGCCAGTCTCTTCCTCAAAAAGCTTAAAATTATATGATGGAACTAATGTAAATATAATGTACAAGGCCAGTTATCTGAAGGAATTAGTGTAAATACAGACAAAATACAGATCATCTTTATGTGTGCACAGGAAAAGAAGTGGATAAATGAGACACAACTGTTATACCCTGCTCTGAATTTCCTCTTGTAAGCCTACAGAATTCCTTCTGGGTCAGAGTTATCAAGCCGCACCTCTTGTGTAGCTTATCATACCTACCAGGGACAGGAGTCTGTGCAGGTGGCACTAAACAGGGGCCCTGGTCATAAAATCCAGGCACAAAGTGTATCCAACTTTGTCAGAAAAATGAATAGCATCTGAATGTTCCTCGGGGTGTGCATATAAAACAGAACCATGGTCAGACAGGTGAGGATGCTCTGGGGAAATTCAGAGTCATGTCTGGATCCAAACTGCACAGACAGCCCTCCAACTGGTCAAACCAAAACCATAGATCTGAATTGGAGCTTGGAATTGTTTTTTGTGACTTGGACCCCCCTCTTAATTACAATATTATGGATTTACACATTGGGTCAGATACTGCTGCTTCTGACATTAAAATCAATGTCTCTTTGACTTCCATAGGAACAGGATTTGGCCTATGAGAAGGCAAGTCTTGCTAGTATGTACTTAAATGAGTTTACAAAAACAACAAAGAGTCTGGTGGCACCTTAAAGACTAACAGATTTATTTGGGCATAAGCTTTCGTGAGTAAAAACCTCACTTCTTCGGATGCATCTCTTTGTTGTTTTTGTAGATACAGACTAACACGGCTACCCCCTGATACTTAAATGAGTTTAAATGCTCTTTGTCTGATCTGTTTCCGGAACTGCATTTTGCAGATTTGTGTTATAGATTTGTGCCCAAGCCTATTAAACAAATAATGGGTTCTCTAAACACATCTCCAGTTTAATGCTTTCAATTTCTGCCCAGAATATCTTACAGCAGGCCTGCACAACATGCGGCCCGCGTGGGCTCACTGTGCAGCCCGCGGGGGGTGAGTAGGTAGGCTCACTGTGCGGCCCACGGGAGATAAGTAGGCAAGCAGTGGGTGAGGGAGGGGGGCTGAGGAGGCGAGCGGCAAATCTGTGGCTGACCTGTGCTACTGATCTGGTCTGGCTCCCATCCCCTCTCCAAGGGTTGCAGCTGTCTGGAGGTGTCTGCCTTCCACGCCTTCCTCATTCACACCTCATTCATTCAACAGGGCAATTGATTACAAAATGGGGGAAAGATCTTATTCTACTTCTAGCAAAAAAGACATTTTTCTTTTACCTTAATTTTACTACCTTGGGGGCCCGCTATAACCTATTACCAAGGTTCAATACCGCTGTTTCGGTGGGGCGCCGCTGGGGAAGGAGGGTTTGTTTCCGCAGGTGGGCAGCACTGGAGGAGGTGTTTCAGTGGCGCTGCGGGGGTTGTTTCCAGGGGCTTGGGGTGGGGGGTGTTGTGTTTCGGGGGGGCTGAGCAGCGCTGGGGCGGAGGGGTTCAAACCTCAGCTGTTTTCTTTTGAGTAATATGGCCCTCGCTGCTTTATGAGTTGTGCAGGCCTGTCTTACAGTGATGACTGAAAGGGCTTCAGGTGGTTCCTTGCCAATTATTCTTTGTAATGTAGTCAAATCTCATTGCATCTAGTATTAATAAATAGTCAGCAAGATGCTTCATGTTGGAAGGAAAATGTATTGCTAGGGGATAATCTGAATCTCTCCTAATAGGGCTCTTATGTTTGCTAATGCATTGTTTTAGTGTTGTGTTGGTTTAGCCAGCCCAAACAATCCTAGAGAGGCACTTCAGTCTAGTCCTAAAGTGCATTCATTTATTAAATCAGGTAAATTGCTGTGTTGATTTAAGATGTAATTTCAAAGTTTTGTCTTCTCTTTCTCTAAATGTATTTTGTCTCATGACATTTTGCCCTTCTCTCATGGGGTATATGTTTCCTTCATTTTAAAAGAGTTGGTAAGATGGTTTGCTTTGATGGGCATACAGCACGGTTCCTAGCAAGTTCAATATATGCAAGTATATGAGAACATAAGAATGGCCATACTGGGTCAGACCAAAGGTCCACCTAGCCCAGTATCCTGTCTTCTGACAGTGGCCAGTGCCAGGTGCGTCAGAGGGAATGAACAGAACAGGACAAATTATCAAGTGATCCATCCCATCATCTAATCCCAGCTTCTGGCAGTCAGAGGTTCACCAGAAGCATGGGTTTGCATCCCCGGCCAACCTGACTAATAGCCATTGATGGATCCATCCTCCACGAACTTGCCTACTTCTTTTTTCATAACATCCCCTGGCAATGAGTTCCAGCAACTGTGCATTGTGTGAAGAAGTGCTTCCTTATGCTTGTTTTAAACCTGCTGGCTATTAATTTCATTGAATGACCCCTTGTTCATGTGTTATGTGAAGGGGTAAATAACACTTCCTTCTTCACTTTCTCCATACCATTCTTGATATTATAGACTTCTATCATGTCCCCTTTTAGTCATCTCTTTTCCAAGCTGAATGGTCCCAGTCTTTTTAATCTCTCCTCATATGGAAGCTGTTCTATACTACGAATCATTTTTGTTGCCCTTCTCTGTACTTTTTCCAATTCTAATACACCTCTACCTCGATATAACGCTGTCCTTGGGAGCCAAAAAATCATACCGTGTTATATCGAACTTGCTTTGATCCACCGGAGTGCGCAGTCCTGCCCCCCCGGGGCGCTGCTTTACCGCGTTATATCCGAATTCATGTTATATTGGGTCGCGTTATATCGGGGTAGAGGTGTATATCTTTTTTGAGATGGAGTGACCAGCTCTGCATACAGTTTTCAAGGTGTGAGCATACCGTGGAGTTATATAGTGGTTATATGATATTTTCTGTCTTCTTATCTATCCCTTTCCTAATGGCTCCTAACATTCTGCTGGCTTTTTTGTTTTGTTTTTGTTTTTGACTGCTGCTGCGCATTGAGCAGGTGTTTCCAGAGAACTCTCCACAATGACTTCAAGATCTCTTTCTGGAATGGTAACAGCTAATTTAGACCCCACTATTTTGTACGTATAGTTGAGATTATGTTTTCCATTGTACATTGCTTTGTACTGAACCACATTGAATTTCATCTGCCATTTTGTTGCCCAGTCATATGAGATCCCTTTGTAACTCTTTGCAGTCAGCTTTGGAGTTAACTATGCTGAGTAATTTTGTATCATCTGCAACCTTTGCCACCTCACTATTTACCCCCTTTTCCAAATTATTTATGAATATGTTGTACAGCACTGGTCCCAGTACAGATCCTTGGGGGACCCTGCTATTTACCTCTTTCCACTGTGAAAATTGACCATTTATTCCTACCCTTTGTTTCCTATCTTTTAACCAGTTACTGATCCATCAGAGGACCTTTCCTCTTATGCCATGCCTGTTTACGAGCCTTAGGTGTGGGGCCTTGTCAAAGGCTTTCTGAAAGTCCAAATACACTATATCCACTGGATCACCCTTGTCCACATGTTTGTTGATCCCCTCAGCAGGGCTTTGGAGTGGAGCCCGGAGCTCGAGCACGGAGCAGTTCTGGAGCAGTGGAGCTGCAGGTTTTTGCCTGGAGCTGGAGCGGAGCCGGAGCACAGCTCCAAAGCACTGCCTCTCAGAGAATTCTAATAGATTGGTGAGGCATGGTTTTCCTTTACAAAAACCATGTTTTTCCCAACATATGGTGTTCATCTATGTTTCTGATAATTCTATTCTTTATTATAGTTTTAACCAATTTGCCTGGTACTGAAGTTAGGCTTACCAGCCTATAATTACCAGGATCATCTCTGGAGCCTTTTTTGGTGTTAGCAATCTTAGCAATCTTCCAGTCAGCTGGTAGAGAGGCTGATATAAGTGATAGGTTACATACCACAGTTAGTAGTCTGCAATTTCATATCTGAGTTCCTCAAAAACTCTTGGATGAATACCATCTGGACCTGTGAATTATTGCTGTTTAATTTATCAATTTATTCCAAACCCTACTTTACTGATGCCTCAATCTGGGGCAGTTCCTCAGATTTGTCACTTAAAAAGAAGAGCTCAGGTTTGTGAATCTCACTCACATCCCCTGCAGTGAAGACCCATGCAAAGGACTCCTTTAGCTTCTCTGCAAAGGCCTTGTCTTCTTTGAGTGCTCCTTTAGCACCTTGATCAACCAGTGGCCCCACTGATTGTTTGATAGGCTTCCTGTTTCTTTGTATTTTTTTTAATTGCTGTTTATTTTTTGTGTCTTTTTCTAATTGGTCTTCAAATTCTTTTTTGGCCTTCTTGATTATGGCCACTTGACTTGCCAGAGTTTATATTCCTTTCTGTTTTCCTCAGTACAATTTGACTTCGAATTTTTAAAAGATGTCTTTTTGTCTCTAACCGCCTCTTTTACTCTGTTTAGCCATGGTGGCAGTTTTTGGTCTATTTACTGTTTTGTTTTTAATTTGGGGTATTCATAGAGTTTGAGTCTCGCTATTATGGTGTTTTTAAAAAAATGTCCATGCAGCTTGCAGGTATTTCACTCTTGTGACTTTTCCTTTTAATTTCGTTTAACCTCCTCATTTTTGTGTAGTTCCCCTTTTTGAAGTTAAATGCTATTACGGTGAGTTTCTTTGGTATTTTCACCCCTACAATGATGTTAAATTTTATTACATTATGGTTGCTGTTACCAAGTAGTTCAGCTATATTCACCTCTTGGATCAGATCATGTGTGCCATTTCAAACTAATTCAAGAACTGCAGCCCTATCTTTATCATTATGGTTGCTGTATGAGTATGAAAAAGGAATGAAACCAGTTTGTGAAAGGATTTGCCTTCATGAATGTCTATGCAACTGTTTCTGGGGAAGCAGACAACGTAGGGAGGTAATGAACACAGAAGTGTTGAAAACTGAACCTAGAAAATACTACTTTAAAAGACAGTCCTTGCATAAATTATTTTCAAAAGAAAACAAGCAAGAACAACAATTATCCTCACGAGACCAACACGAATGACAGCTTACATTTGATCACATCCAATTAAAATTTTACCTCAGAGTTTGGCATATGTGACTGCACTGAATAAGTAAATGTCATCTGAAATAGCGTCAAAAGAGTTGAGGGGCACTAACAACATGAAGAATGATGCAGGCGTTCAGTTAATAGCTAAAGGTCATTCATGCCAGATAGCAGAACAGTACTGTGCATCAACTCCTGAAGCTGGCTTGTGTCTAGGCAAGCAGTTTATTGTTGACAACTATGCTATGTATTAGGAATAGGATACCAATTTTTATGCATTGGTAAAAGTGTGAAAGATTTAAAGTTTTTAAATTATGGCTCTCGAAAGGGATAATAGGAAAATAGTTATGCTAGGTCTCAAAAAATTTGCTAGGCTTGGCATTCCCCAGTGCCGGAGGATTACCTTTTAAAATTCCAGGTGTGTACTGTTCAGACAGATGTGGACTGAGTACTGCATTGGGAGCTAGGACCTCTTTGGTTATACTCCCCAATCCAGCACTAACTCTCTCTGTGACCTTAGGCAAGTACTTTGCATTTCAATAATATCTTTCATGTGAGGATCTCATAGCCCTTTTCAAAATATTAATAAATTAATCCTCATAACACCCTTTCAGTGTAGTATTATTATCCCTATTTTATAATTGAGGGACAGAAAGGTTCTGTTATTTGTCCAAGGTCAGACAGGAAATCTGGGGCAAAGCTGGGACCAGAACCCCACATCATTATGTGACTAGCCCTATTCACTAACCACAAGACCATTCTTCCCATGGCTTCCTTTTGCTTTGCTCATTTCCTCACCAGAATCTTTCATAGATTCTAAGGCCAGAAGAGACCACTGTGATCATCTCGTCTGACCTGCATAACTCAGGCCATAATATTTCCCCAAAATAATTCCTGTTGGAACTAGTGCATCGATTCTTGCAGGATCAGATCTTATAATAGCCAAGTGTCAAACCATTACACCTCATGCAAAATGTTATGTAACAAGTCATCATGCCACTTCTACTCTGTTAAAGGATACCAGTAAGTTATCCTAACTGCCTTATCTATAGAGGAAATTGCTAATATGAAATTTAAATAATTTAGTGGCTTCAGGAAATTGTGAAAGAAATAGAAATGGAAATATTTATGAGGCATCTATTTGTTATATTTCTGGAGCCAGCAGAAGAGGCAATTGACAGATGCAGAGGGAGCTGATGGAAACCCAGCTGTCTCCTGTGGTGGCTTTATTGTTCTGGCTGCAAAATTGCAACTAACATGAAAGTGAGGCTTTGCACTAGGCAAGGGAGAAGTACAGAGCCACCTTAACACTTAAAGGGGCAGGGCATCACAATTATTTTAAATTCTATTGTTAAATGAATAGTTTTGTCTCTGATGAAAGAATCTGTCGTGAATTTGATATGTCAGCTTTCTGACCCTATAAGGTTAGCACGGAGCAAAGTTCTTTGTCTAAGGTTTGTTGCAATATCTTCTGATGCTTTTGTAAAGTGTAGTAATTGCTGAACATCTGAGCAAGCGGTTATGTAAATGTACAGTCCTAGAATATTACAATGATAGCAATGCACTGAATTGTTTGATACGTTTTAATCTTCACTGCCTACCAGTAGGTGTCACACTTACACAATATTGGCATAACAGACAAACTGACTTTCTATATCTCCCATTATAAATGCTCCAAGGCCAAAATCTTTCTCATTTCTTACTTGAGGAAAAATGCCCAGTGACTTCAGTGAGACTTTAGTTTGGTAAGGACAGCAGGATTCAGCCCTCAGACTGTACAGTCATTTTTCAGAGTAGAATTGCAGGTTAAGATTTCATAGCATAGGAACATAATTGTAGATCAGATTAATGGTCTATCTAGTCTAGCATCTTGCCTCTGACAGTGGCTAGTATCAGATGCTTCAGGGAAAGATGTGAGAAATCCCACAGTGGACAGTTACGGAATAACCCACTCATAGAAGTTTCTTTCCGACCTTCTCAGTAAGTTTGTTTCTACAAAGTGAAATCTGTTATTGAACTTAGCTAAATATATTTACTTAAATCAGCAACAGTCTTTATAGTATAAGCATCTCTTCTCTGGGATCTCAGTGTGGCCAGGCACATTTATTTTCCATCCCTGGTGGAAAATAAAAGGACTTGAAATTTAAAAAGCAGATACTGTGAAGTGTGTTGTCACAAACCTGGTTGCTCAAGATTTACAAGACAAACTTTTATTGAGGCCCTATTAGTGTCTTTTGGCTATAGCTCTCCCCTGGTGACATTTGCAAACCAGGGTTTGCAGGGTTCCTACATGGCAGAGAGGAGCACTGAACTACAGGGGACTATGCCTCCACTTGTGGGTTTTGTGTCTCTAACATGTGGTACCATTCCTCAACACTCACTGTCCACCCAGACATATAAATATAATGTACCCCATGGTAGAGAAGAGTCAGATTTGGTGTGATTAATATAACGGGGATTTTTTATTCAGGCCACTGGATGCAGATAGATCCAGAATGAATAACATACCCTGTGCTGCCTGGTGCCATCATACAGGGTGTCTCTTCCATAGCCTATTGTGGATAACATAGTCATAGAAGAAACTACTGTGCACACAATAGGAAAGTGCAAGGGAGTGTGGATTGCTGCCGTGGAGCTTCCTGATTTGGCAATAGGACAGATAAACTGGGAACAGTTCTTTAATTTTTTTAAGACCTCTGAGAGTTTGGCATGAAGAAAGATATTCATTTATATAGGGCTGCACAGCTGAGCTGTCCTCCTTCTTGAGGGGCGGGCATCTGCTGTCCTGATTACATGATCACTCACAATGAGATGTTAGGCAAGCTGTTTTATCAGCTGTTACAACTCTGGTGGCTGAAGTGCAAAAATCTTCTCCATCCTGCTAATCAAGTGGGGAATTGTCTGGAGGTATAAACCTTGGAAGGAAGGAATGCAGGGTAACGGAGGTGACTGGAAGCTGGGGTTATGCAGCAATTGGAGTTCAATTTATCCCTGCGTGGAATACTTCATAGTAGCTCTAACTGCTAAGGAAATGAATGATCACACTTACTCCATGGTAATATTCTCCTTCCTCCTACTCATTTCCTTAGCAAGATTTCAAAAGTGAATGTTGTGTTGGTGAAAGATGCCAGATTGATGATCCTGGAAGCAGAAGGCTTCTGTTTAAATAGGAGGAATAGGTGCTCACACTGCCTCACCAATGTACCTCCCTGCTAACCTGGAAGGATCACCTCTAGAGTGTCATTCAGTCAATAGACTTCCTTAACTTTGGTGCACATGCTGATGGTGGTATTTATAAGGTGGAGACCTGTGGCATTGATTCACCAACTCAAGAAGCATATCATTGCTCTTAAAACAAAAGACTAGGAGTCAGGGGGACTATATTCTATTCTTCACACTGCCATTGATTGGCAATATGACCTTGCTCAAATAACCTACTCTCTCAGTTTCCTACTCTATAAAGTAGTGATAATATCTACCTCACAGGGATATCTAAGGCTAAAATGTAGGGATTGTAAAGCACTGAACAGTACTTGATGGAAGGTGCTACAAAACTGAAAAGTAGCATTTCAATTTGTCCAACAACTGGTTTTCAGATGGTGAAAAGCTTTCATATCCTGTCATCCTGGAATGGATTCACACAGGTGACATAGGGGTGTGAGACTTTGATTCCCATTACTAGGTGTACAAAAGATGATGTTACTGTCATCTTTGTGCTGGTAACACCGGGCTGTACAAGGGGAAAGGAATCATGACTAGATGACCTCCTGAGGTCCCTTCCAACCCTGATAGTCTATATTCTATTCTATGAAGATTATTCTAGGGGAAGCCATAAAGGACATCAGGAGCTTCAATAGGTTCTAAAAATACAACAGTTAACATAGTTAAGATGAGTTACAATAAATGAGATGACTCATCCATTGACAGATTTTCCTTCTCAGAAGACTGAGGATCTATATTTATGCAATATCACAGAGTTACACCAACGCAGAACTATCAATGACTAACGAAAGTTGAAGCTCTGCAGTGACACACGTAGTTCTCATGTCTCATGGCTAAGGCTATTGTTTCTATGGGTGCTCTCAATGAGTTAAGTGGTCGTGACAGAAAACTCACTCACCTTTGAAATCTTTCTCATTTCATGTGCACCCTGATGGCGTTTTATAGTGGCCCTATACTTATCACCTTTTCTTTCAATCACTCATTCCTAAGGTTAAGATTTTGTCACAGTTATTTTCAGTAAAAGTCACGGACAGGTCGCATGCAATAAACAAAAATTCATGGGAGCCATGACCTGTCCTGACTTTTATTAAAAGTAATGGGGGTGGGGAGGAGTATGATACCGGAGCCTCTGGGGGGGAATGACAGCCCTAGCCCCACCGCCACTTGGTGGGGTGCACAGCTCTGGCTCCAGCCCGGATGAAGCCGCAGGTCAGGGGTGCACAGCCCTGGCCCTGGCCAAAGCTGCAGATCAGGAATGCAGAGCTCTGGCTCCAGCCCTGGCTGAAGCCGTGGGTCAGGGGCACACAGCCCCCGCTCCAGCTGCTGCCATGGGGTGCACAGTCCCTGCTCCAGCCGCAGCTGCAAGAGGAGCGCACAACTGTGGCCCTGGCTGAAGTCGCAGGGAGCAGGGTGGAGGACACATAGTCCCGGTTTGGTCGGAAGTCACAGAGAGTAGCGGGGTGGGGAAAAGGGGCACACAGCCCCAGTTCTGGCTGAAGCTCTGGGTCGGGGGCGCACAGCCCCAGCTTGCCCCCACCGCTGACAGCTGAAGTCATGGAGGTCCAGTAAAGTCTCAGAATCCATGACTAAATCGTATCCTTACTCATTCCCTTTGCTTGTTTGGGCCTTCTCCTTTGTGTTTGTTGTTTTTCATTGGGGTTTATGTGGATGGCATTCTACTGTTTTTTTTATTCTATTACTTTATTTTATTCTGTTGCACTATATACTCACCTGTGCACTAAATAAATACACTATTATTAATTATTATGATTTGGGAAGATGTGTGAAGTATCTCTTCAACACTGTAGGCTTTTACAAATCTGCAGTAAAATGACTGACACAGTGGTAAACACAGCGGTGTCCTGTCTACACTAGTGTTCCCACATTTACTAGCTCAGGTGGAGAGGCACCAATTGTAATGCACCAGTGGGAAATTTCCCCCAAATTACTAGTATAGGAAAGGCCTATGGCAACTGGAAAACTAGTGAATAATGGACTCACAAGGGGGGGAGGCGGGAGTTTGAGACTGACTTTAAAGCTTTGAGTTTAGTTGATTTTCATCCACAGCTATTTAACACTAATGAGTGTTCTGAACAAAGCATGTAGTTGACAATGTTTCAGCCACCTTTCACCCTTCAATTAAGGTATGAGAGATCACAGTCCCTCCAGCAAAGCCAGGGAAAAGCAGATTTGCCATTTCTGATGTTCGCAAGAAAATCGGGAAGAAGAAGGAGAAAGGGATTTCGGACAACACTCCTCTCAGGCTCTCCTTATTGGTCATAAAGAACAAAAAAAGTCACAAGCTCAATTTTTCAAAAATCCTTTCCAAGTCACCTTTGAGTGTCTGCTTACGACATTGTACTGCCTGCAACACCCACAAAACTGCTGCTTTGCTCTCTACAGGGATGGGCAGCTGACATTGTCTCTTACATGATTGTTAATGTGGAGAAGGGAGTGGGCTATGTTACATGTGCCAGATGAAGATAAAGTGGTTACATATACAAGCTTTTTCCAAGCAGTAACTTTAAAACCTGGAGGTCTCTTGCCTGAGGTGGAAGTGACATCTGATAGCAGAATGAAAGGATCCCTAGTTTTTGTGAAGTTTGACTTCTATAGAAAACATCCCTCTTCCTATGTTACTTCATGGCAGCTTCTCTTCTCCCCCAACTCCCAAACCTCCACCCGCCATAGTCATGGTTCATTGGCATAGTTTGCATTTGGATGACAAGCTGACCTGGGTTTGAGCCTCATGCAGCATGGCAGGCAGACAAAGGAAATAAAAACAACAATAATCAAACAAAAACTGTGTTCCTCATTACTTCTCAGGGGGCAGCAGACTCGCACCAAAACCAGCATGCAAGTACTTAATTCCCTGCTATGCTAATCGATACTCTTTCTTACACCTGAGTAGACAGTAATGTCTCTAGTTAAGGCACTTGATTGAAAGAAATGGATTCATGCTAGAGCACCTCAGTTAGGAGCTACTAGGCATGAACAGAGTAAGAGAAGGTAAAGTTTTGAAAACAAATTTGTGAGAGTGATTTTCCTTGGACTGAGTGGATCTCTGTTTCAGGGCTATTTATTACTGAACACTCTGGGCTGACTTACAGCCCCAGTGTTAACTCAGTGAAGGCTTTGGACCCCTGACAATATAAGTATATGTGAAAGCATTCTCCATGCAAGAACTAGGCATGGAACTCCAGTTGGTGGCTACAACTTTGTTCCAGATATAGGCTCAAATTCCTAGTAAATATTAAAATAGACTTATTATGTAAGGCCATAGAAGAAATAACATTTTACAGTAGTAGAAATATGATTAACAACAGTGGAATAGAGTCCCTGCAAGGAGAACTTGGCCCAGTTAGGAGGTGAATCTCTGTCCTCATGAAGACAAGGCTATCTGAAACTGCAGAGTTGGTCGGCACAAGCAGTAAAAACATCCAAGGCCTGTCTACACTACACCTTCCACTCCTGTAGCATCTGTAGAGCTGCATTGGTGCCGAAAAATGTTTATACACTTTCTCAGTAGAAACACACCCCAAAGACTCATCTAAACTAACTTTCTAAAATTTTCCATTATTAAACAACTACTGGTACAGTTACACCAGTAGTAGCAATGATGGGATCCCTAATGGGGTCTTTACTATTATATTGTGTAAGTCTGTTCCATGTATGATGTAGGTGACTATTACCTTGCCTCCTCTGAGGAACCTCAGTGACTTTCCCTAGGAAATCACTTGAACAGTCTGTCATTACTAAAAAGCGACAAAGAGTCCTGTGGCACCTTATAGACTAACAGACGTATTGGAGCATAAGCTTTCATGGTGAATACCCACTTCGTCAGATGAATGTAGTGGCCACTACAGATCCAGACTAACACGGCTACCCCTGTGAGACTTGTCATTACTAAGTGATTTTGAAGAAATTCATGTCTTCAGTGTCACCACGAAAGATATTGAGAGATTTCAGTGACTGGAGGAGTAATCCTCATGTAGTACAAATGCTATGCCAATAAATGTTATGTAGATCATTCCAGGTAGCAGAAGCTGAGAGAAGAAGGCTCTTGCACGGGGAGATGACGAGTTGAAAGGAGCTCTATCTGGCTATAGGTTGGTTACTAGGCGAGTTCCTCAAGGATCAGGCTTGGGTTTGATCTTATTCAATACTTTCATTAATGACCTTGGCACAAAATGAGGGAGTGTATTAATTGAAATTTGCTGATAAAAATTTGAGGAGGCTGGGAATATTATTCAAGAAGAATAAGATGACCTTCAGGAGGGGAGTAATAGAAATAGGATGAAATTTAATACTATGAAGGGTCAGGGGGGTCTTCAGTTAAAAATGACAGTTGGAGAAAATCTTGGGTACATTAGTCGATCACAAGATGACTATGAGCCACCAATGTAATATGGCGGGGGGAGGGAGGCAAATATGATCCAGGGGTGTATCATGTGAGCTTTCCAGTGAGTAGAGAAAGACAAGTGTTAATGACATGGTACAAGACACTAATAAGGTTTCATCTGGAATACTGTGTACAATTCTGGTCACTTGTTCAACTAAGATGAATTCAAACTGGAACAGATGCACAGAAGAGCTACTAGGATGATCAGGGAATGGAGAGCCTATTTTATGAGAGGAGACTAAAAGAGTTTGGCTTGTTTAATCTACCAAAATGAAGTCTGAGAGGGAATATGGTGGCTTTCAATAAATACATCAGGGATTAAACACCAGGGAGGGAAGCAAGTTATTAAAAATAAAGGACAATGTGGGCATAAGAACAAATGGATATAAATTGGCCATGAATAAATTTAGGCTGGAAATTTGAAGATGGTTTCTAACCATCAGCAGAATGCAGTACCAGAAAAGCCTTCCACTAGGAGTAATGGGCTCAAACAACATAACTAGCTTTAAGATAGAGCTTGTTAAATTTATGAATTGGATTATATGATGGAGTTGCCTGCAGTTGCAGGGGACTGGACTTGATAACTCAAGAGGTCCCTCCTGTTCCTATGTTCTTTTCCCTAACATCATCGGAACCTGTGCCAATCTGCCTGGAATGCCCAACAACCCATAATGTGCGCTCTTCAAAATGATGAATGGAGTCCTGCAATCGGAACCCAGCTCACTGTAGCTCTAGATGCTGCGTATTAGCACCTGGTGAAAGATGTCACTTAATGCTATTGCTCTGTAGATTAGAAAATATTTTTCTCTGTACTGTCAATCTGAACTGCGTCATGAAGGTTCACACTTCAGCAACCCAGGGAATTTGACAGTTAAAGGAGAATTGCAAAGGGGATGAATTTTTTTTTCTTTCACTATTCCTTTGTCTTATAAAGAAGGCCTCAAACTTTCATTTCCCCCTCCTCTGTGCCCCCCAAATAATTTTTATCTAGTTGTACAATAGAAATCGATGGTCATGACTTACCTCTTCCTCCTGGAGAATTCTAACGGTTTTTGGAGAACCAGGTGTCTGATAGCACAGCTGAAATTTTAGCTGCTAATCTTCCAAGAAACAGCTTTTATTTTTGGGGAAAGGGAATGTTTGAAGCCACCTTCATATCTTTGTAAAGAGCACAAAAGAATAAAACAGAACTTCATTTTCTTTGCATTGCCATTCACCTTTAAATCCCAGATTGTTTGCTTTGAATGCCTGCATGTGTGTTCCTTGCATGCAGATGTACACATTTAAAGAATTGCTTTAATTTGCCAAGCTTAATTGTTGTGAGCACTTAAAAAAAACTCATCAAAATAAACTCCACAAAATATAATTGTCTTAAGTCTTTTACCGGTGTATTTATACCAAAGAGACAAATATCACAGCAGACTTAAGTACAATTATTATTAGGCAGAAAAAATTATTCTAGTCTTGCTGAGCAAAGTTGTTAGCAAAAATGACTTTGTTATAAGTAATATTCTGAATTTCAATGACCAGGAGGAAAAATTACTCTTCAAAATTATTCTTTTTGCAATCACAATTTCTCATGGAGAGAGAAAAGTAAGCTTCAGATAACTTTTAAAACTGAGATTCATGAAAACATTTTTTCTTCACTTTTCCAGATTAAGCTAGTGGTCTCTTTAAAGAGTGCTATCGCTTGTAATTATATAATATACTTCAGCCCTAAGGCTTTTAAAGTGCATCCACTTCAGTAATTTTTGTGACAGTTGTCCTGATCCATTAAAACTCCCTATGAACTCGAATGTGTGAATCTCGCTAGGAAAATATAAAATTTGCTTTAAAACCTTCCTTGTTTTAGGGATTTGGTCTTTAACTATTTCACATTTGAGAAGTCTTTTTGCTGAAAGAAGCCAGTGCTCTCATTAGTATTAACTACAGTGAGGGCAATAGTTTCTCCACCATTACAAATAACTTCCATTATTTAAAAAACAAAGCAGAATCCCTGTCACTGTGAGTCAGGAAAGCTGATTTGGCCCAAAAATTGGCACATTTATTTTGAAGGCAAAGGAAAATATTTCTGCAAAGTTTGGATAAAATTAAACAGTTCTTGAGTAACAAATGATTTTAAAATTACCTCAATTTGAGATGCTGACTTTTTTCTAGCATTTCTTTGTCCCCCTCTGCCTCCAAAGCAGCTTGTTACTCCAACTTCAAATCTTCCAAGCAGGTGAGTCTCCTAGAATAGTGCACAGGTTAATTTGAAGAAAATAGGTTATAATTAAGCAATATTAACAACAGTTACTGTGTTGGATGGTTTGGGGGCCCAATCCTGCATACATGGATGTCAATGGGAGTTTGCCATTGACTTTAGTGACAGTGAAAGTGGCTACTATCTGTTTATATGAACATAATGCTTTTGATTTGGCTGACTGTTCTTAAGAATGATGAAGGGTATTTCTATAGCTGAAAACAAAGATCTTCCTTTCACTCCAGGGGCAGTGGCCTGTGTTTCTGGAGGTAAGGTCCAAGGCTGTGTAGGTGGTTTATGATAGAGAAATGCTAGTGTCTTGATAGGTGCAATGGCTGGAATTTTTAAAGGATCCTACAGGAATTAGGTCCCAATGTATTTCAGTGAGACTTGGGTGCCTGGGTCCTTTGACAATCCCAGTCAGTCCCATTATAAGGCTGAGTTTGATTTCCCCATGTAACCCCAATAATAAATGAATACATTTCTCATACTAAATAACTCCTTCCCTTCTAAAGTAAATGAAAGCTCAGCCCACAAGCCTGTTCATCTCTTCTCTGCCTTCAAGGGAACTGGTCTGCTCAGTCCCAACTCTGTGTCCCAGGTCCCGTAGCAACTTCAGAAAAAAAAAAACATAAAAACAGCTACTTTCCCCACTGTCCCCTGGGATCACCAGCTCTCTACTGCAGGCTTGTGTAAAACTTCCCCTCTTGCCCCTTTCTCCAACTTTCCTAGGAGAGCTGAGCTGGTTTCTAGGGCTTGGTAGGTGCAGAAGGACCCATGAGTTACTCTTGCTTCCTCTGTTTGGGGACTGTCAGTTCATTGAGAGACACCTACTGCAGTCTCTTCCAAAGCTCTTCGCTGGCCCTTTGCCTGAAGAAATCCAACAACACATCCTGTTCTGAGCTTTTTATTTCTGTTTCCTCCTTTCCCAGCCCACATTGCTGCCAAGCCTCCATTGGGTCTGAAATCAGTAACAGGCTTGTGTAGGAACTGGGCCTGTCTTATCCCCTAGCCAGATGTTGTTACCCAAATTAATTTTCTCCTCCAAATATTTGTCTACTCTCAACAGTATATAAATTTTTTTATCTATTTTCCTCTTGGTAATTTTGTCAGAGATTAATGTCTGTATTGGAAACAAAAATGCATAAATATGTTTGCTGCCTTTCCTTTGTTCATAGTAGTAACACTGCTTAGTACATAAAGCTTTTCACCTTCATTAATTAATACAGACATTAATCAATATGCCTGCTTATCCCTTTATTAAATTGCTATCCGTCTAGCATTTATCATTTCTATTCCCTTAAGAACTTTGCATATCTCAGTGAGGTTCTCGCTAACTTGTGTCTTTTCCACAGCATGTTCAACCATCTTTCTCTAACGGTTTAGGATTGTTAAGGCCTGTTATTCCAGTTGTCCTTCTATGAACCCCTTCTGCCTTTAGGTTTTCCTTATTTTCAGGTAACCAGAACTGTGAATGTTGTCTCAGATTCAGATCTGAGTTACCACAGTATGAATCAGAGGTAACTGAAATAGGAGTAGCTCCATTGGAAGCCAGAGAACAGAAGCTGGCCCAGAATCTCAAATATAACCTGCTACGTCCATGTAGAATACTGTTATAAGCTATGAAACTGTGATGCTTTAATTTTCTGTGTGATAGGAAACTTCTAGGAAAGGCCACTACTAGTACACTGTGTCCAGTTCTGGTGTCCAGGCTTCATAAAGAATATGATAAATTGGGCACAGTATCTGAGAAGAGCAACAAAAATGATTAAAGAATTAGAAAACCTGCCTTAAGAACCGAATCTATTTAGCTTAACAAAGACAAGGTTAAGGAGTGACTTGATTACAGTCTGTAAATACCTACATGGGGAACAAATATTTGACAATGGGCTCGTCAGTCTATCAGAGAAAGATCTAACGTGATCCAGTGACTTGAAATTGAACCTAGATGAATTTAAACTGGAAATCAGGCATACATTTTTTACAGTGGGGGTAATTAATCTTTGAAAGAATTTACCAAGGGTTGTGGTGGATTCTCATCACTGGCAATTTTTAAATTTGGATGTTTTTCTAAAATATCTGCTCTAGGAATTATTTTGGGGAAGTTCTCTGGCCTGTGTTATACAGGAGGTCAGACTAGGTGACCACAGTGGTCCCTTCTGGCCTTGGACTGTCTAAACCCAATGTACCTTTATATGCATCTCAGACTTTTCTTTGTTTTTTTCATGTTTCCCAGTATTTGGTAATGTTTAATTATATCATCCAGTGCTACCAGATCCTTCTCTCTTGGTGTACTCCAATGTAAAATCTCTTACATCTTAGTCCTTCTCCATCTCATAGGCTGAATTATATCCCTCTGTGGTGTTGCCCTAGTCATGATTAACATCCAGCTTCTTCCTCTATCAAAAAAGTTTCCTGCAGAGTAGGTAAATTATATCCAGTTTCTCTGTGTGAAATCTTGTCTCGTTTCTTCTTCCATAAAGTGCTCAGACATGACCTCTGTGGGTAAATCCATGCTCATTGTCTGCCACTTAGCTATAATTTTCTAGGTGGTGACCACCAATGTCTATTCTATACTAGGTTTTCCATCTATTTCTTATTATTGAAATTATGCTTGCATATCCTTGATTTTCTGAATTTCCTCTGGGACTCTGTCACAGGGTGCTCTGCTCACCACTGGCGCACCTTCCTATGGTCGCAGCTGGGGATTAGCTCTGCCAGTCTGACACCGGTTTCTGCAAGTGCTCTCTCTCTGTCTCTCTCTCCGTCTGTCAGGACTTGACTGCTCCCTCTTCATGGCTTTGGCCCTCTGGCCAGGTCATTGTAGTTTTCCCCTTCTGGGGGTTTTGTTTACCAACCATCCCAAGCAGCCTTCTGATTTGCTGCCTCTGAATGGTGCCACTTCCCAGAGGCTGGTGGGGAAACCCAGGCTCGCCCTCTTTTCCAGGTTCTAGCCCAGGGACCCTACATTATATAGCCCAGCTAAAGTCTGTACTGTACCACTTCTTGCCACTGTTTTCCTGCACTGCTTCCTACATTACCTCTATTGGATTCCTTCTCCACCCTCCTCCAGGTATGCCCTTCCCTCAGGGCATCTCTTCCTAGCCTCAGAGAGAATGACTGCAGATCTCCTTCCTGCAGCCCCTTTTGGCCCTCAGCTACCTGGCTTTATATGAGCCCTCACCTGTCAAAATGATCATTCTTTAATTAGTCCTTCTTACTATCTGGTTCCTCCTCCAGGTGAAGCCTAGGCAATTAATTAGCCCTAGCCACCTGAACCCCGTCAGGAGCTGGTGTGGGGTGAACACTCCATCACAACCCCACTTTGGAAATATAACATAAGCTCCTTCCCAGTGCCTGGCTATCTCCTATTTCTAAGGAGGATTTTGTTGTCATTGTTTAAATTTCCCTGAAGTACAGCTGGGGGAATGGCTGGATTTTTTTGTTTGGTGACGCTTGCAAAAAACAGAAAAGAAAATTTGGTTTGGACTGAGCCAAATCAAAAATTCTGAAAAATTTCAGGTGAATCAAAAATGTCCATTTTGGGTCTGTTGCAGAGCAGGGATTTGTTCCTGATTCTCTCACATCTCAAGTGAATGCCCTAACCACTGGGGTCAATGGAAACTGCATTTCTTGGTGAATAAACTATTCATCTGAAAAATTTCACCCACTTCTACCCTGAAGCACTTTTGTTTATGGTTTCTATACACCCCTGGAGTTTCTAATTGTCAGTCATTGTCATTTCTTGCCCATCTGCTTTATGTATTCCTTCTTTCGGTATTTTCCTTTTACCTCCTAAAGACGTATGTATTTGTGTGGCATCTACCCTCACATCCTCTATTCTGAGCACTCAGATAAAGGATTCATTTAAAGTAAAACTTGAACCTCTTATAAAGCCTTTCTTCCATTCTCCACCGTTGCTTTTCATACCAATTATTTTACACTTAATATTTGTCTGTAAATATTTTCTCCTCTTTACCTAATTGCTCCTGCCTTGTGTATATCTCTAAATTCTCATAATTTTGACCCACTCTTCATCAGTACCATCCTCCCTTTATTCCTCGTTTGTATTGCTGATGATAATGACAGATCTTGGGTACACAGTGTGTTAATCTATCTCAGAGTGCTTGTCCATTTTTCTCTTTCATTTTACCCAGAAATTCCATCATGCTTCCAAAATCTGCATAGTTGAAATGTATCAGTGCCCTTGTCATTGAAGCATTTTTAATGCTGCTTACTAAGAACCAAATTCATTGTCATTATTGCAATGATCCTTCCAAGCCCCCTGTCCCCTTTTCTTTGTGTCTCCCCTCATGTCTGCTTTGTAAGTATAACAGCTTTTCAAGGATATGATACCAAACATAGTCTTCTGCCAATGCAGTGATGACCCATTTTTATTTTGTGTCACTCTTCAAAGACAAAAGAAGGTGAAACTGTTCAAGAGAGCTATTGTGATTAATTGGTCTGTGCTACCTGTCCCTGAATGCAGAATGAAATTGGGACATTTTTCCTCCCAAAGCTAAATTCACAAAAAGCAGTTGGGCTTTCTCTAGTAAGGAACAGGCATGCACATCTGCCACTTAACATCTACATGATTTAGAAATGCTGAGTTGTATCAGCCAGATCAAAGCAATAATGCACTTGTATATTATAATTATTTCATCCGTTTCTTGTTTTCTTCCCCTGCTCCCTCTGGTAGCCATTCAGTGATCTTTCTGAAATGATATGTTTCCCATTAAGATGTTCAGTTCCATTTTTGGTCTGGAGCCACCAATAGTAAATAATTTCCATTTCCCCTTGTATGTGAGAACATTTCTGATGAATGAACTATTTATCTGGCCTGTTAATAGTGATGGAGAATAAATCTGTGGTACCTAGATGGTCTCCTTTACCAGGGTATCAGAGCATCTCACAATTATTAATGAATTTATCCTCAAAACATCCCTTGAAATGGGAAAGTGTTATTCCCATTTTATTGATGGGCAACTAAAGCACAGGAGCCTACAAACAGTTAGTTAATGCTTAACTTTACTATCATGATTGCTTCCATTGAAATCAACAGCGCTACTTACAGTAGTAAAGTTCTGCATGTGTGTGTTTGCAGAGTCAGATCAGAGTGACTAAGTAATTCGCCCAAGGTCACAAAGAAATTCTGTAAAGAGCTGGGAATTGGTCTCCAGATTCCCAGTCCAGTGCCTTAATCACAAGACCATCTGTCCATATGAGACATGTACTAAACATAGTTGTGTTAGGTGGTACAGCCATAATTAAGGATTTGTTAGCTTTTACCTTGGGACAACTTTATAAACTCCTGAAAATAACTTGGTTAAAAATCTCTTTTGGGCTAAGAGAGAATCATGTACAGATTTTCAATATAATTGACTTTTATTTGGAGAGTTTGCAAGCTTATAAGAGGGAGAGAGAGTGCCTGATGAAATGCCCATTGACGTCAATAGGCATTGAGTCATCCCTTAAAAGAAGAAAGATATTTTAGACACACCATTTTTTAGTTTAATATTCAAACTGACTTTAAGTAAATAGGAGGAACACAACCCTATGTTGTGATGCTTTAGATCTCACAAATGTATCACTGTAGTGCAAGGTCAGCATCTGGATAGAAGACCTATCCAAGGTGCTGTAGGAAATGATAGTGGTACGCTTTCTTTGAATCAAGCCTGGTGCATTGTGCTGCTGCTAATGCCATTATCTTTTGGACAAGACTTCATACTGAAGTTTTGATCACTTGTGATCATTAAAAATCTCATGACACCTTTTGTAACAACAGCCTTAACGTTCTTCCTAAATCATAATTGGTGTAACTGCATTCTATCTACCCAGGTTTGCCTGCATTTTCAATTAGTTACCATATTCTTCTTCACTTGTCCAATGCTGTTGGGGAACACTGTTTTGGCCTGCTGAATAGCTACTGTACATCACAGCAGAGAAGTGGTGTGCATGAAGTGATGGCTATACATAATCTATTTTATGGGGAAGTTGAGCGCCTTAATTATTTAATGTTGTAAGAAGCTAGAAAAGCATAAAGGCTTTGCTGTTTGTTGTGAAAAAGATTATAGGGAAGATCATGGTGGAGTTCTTAATTACGACTCAGCTGGTGCACATCTCTATAATCTGAATCATGGTCATAGATATTGTCTCCCTGCACTGCAAAGAGAATTTCTTAATGATCTTCATGTTAATTGTTTTAAAAGTTGGACTTTGCCTTCCAGTAGTTCTCCGTGAGCTAAGAAGCAGAGACAAAGAACACTCAAGCATACGCTTATTTTCATTTACCAGCTGTCACAGTTACACTTGACTGTCTGCGTCAACTGTCAGCTGTTGGGTGGATGGAGGATTTCTTTTGTTTTCTAAGCAACAAAGGAGTTTCTTATTAATTTAAATAACATGAGACATCTTAATCATTATGAACATGAAACCGAGGGCTCTTTGATTTCATATTAATGTGCAAAAGATTCTTCTAAAGGGCTTATGAAAGATGTATAATTGAGCTATGGCAGCCTGTGGAAGTGCTCTTTAGGCATGAAGGAGGAGGACCTCTCGCAAGAGAGACTTATAAAACATTTAAGTAATTAAGAACTACTGGAAACTACATGTTCCAGTACATAGCAAACAGACATATTAAATATGGAAAAGTCCACATTCTGTTTTAAGATTGTAATGCAAAATGAACAGGATTGCTAAGTACAGTGAATGCTCAAATACAAGTAATATGATGATGTACTGTACAATGGGGTTTATCTGTTGTCAGAGCTTGAGGTAATCCAAAATGTTACAGCCATTCTGGGGTCATCTATGCCAGTTCACATAAATTCACTCTGGCCTCATTGCTGAGTGTTAATTTTTAGCACTGTTAAAGGCTTTACTAATTTCAGAAGATGTAGCAGGTATCATACACATCTCTCTGGCTCTATTTATGCTAAGAGCTAGAGGTGTGATTCCCCTGCTCCAGTACACATACTCACAGTCACTTGATGGAGCTAGTGTGAGGTATAAATAGTAGTGTCACTGCAGTAGCACGGGCAGCGGTGGCACCACTTAGCTGTCCCAAATATGTAGTCACCATTTTCAGGAGTGTTTAGCCATGCCAAGTGCAAGCCTGGCTATCATGTTATCACAGCTATGCTGTTATTTATACTCACACTAGCTCTCATCAAGCTACTGTGAGTATGTATGTGTACATGAGCTGGGGAAATCACACCTCTAGCTCATTGTGTAGATGTAGCCTTTGCATAGCTGACAGGAGCTATATTCTACCCTGAGTTACACCTATGTGACCCAAATGACATCAGTAAATTTGCATGGGTATAAATGAGGGCAGGATATAGGCCTATATTTCAAGCTTACTTTAAAATGATCCATAATGCCTCCTTGTCTACTGACAATCAGGGACAACAAGGCACATCACATTGTTTTGATATTTTAAAGAATATGACATAAGAATTAGAGCAGCCTGGGTGAGTGCCTTAAAATTTTCAACAAAACAGTCTAGTAAAAAGTTGGTTGCAAACTGAAAATAATGTAAACCTTTAGTTGTGCTTTTTAAAAAAGATAATATGCCATTTATTGGAGTATATAACAGTAAGTGTAATGATTAAAGAAAAAGCAAAGCAGACTGAAGAAAGGTGTGTTTTCATTTTTGTGTTTTGAGTTTCACAGAGGTAAACCCGTATAATCAGTAGCATTTTCTCTATCAGTATAAATTACTGCACAATAGATATTATTTGCAATTTATAGTAGATTCGGGAGTAGCATCTACTTAAAGGGCTTCAACTGTGCCCAAGGGTAAATAGGATTTTATTATCTATTTTAATGATAGTGCAAAATACAGGCATTCCAACACTTACAAGCATAGCTGTAAAATTTGAAACAAATACTGTTAGGTTTTACTCTTAGCTGACTTTAAAAACAAACAAAAAGTAATTTAACCTAATTATTTAATGACATGGGATGCTCCACGTAGAAATGAGTAATCGTGAAACGAGTATTAAATTATGAAAGCACAAGCAACAATTTGTGTGAAATATTTGATTTTGCATCTTTCTACTACTCTGTTAATTTCCTGATATTAAATTTAACCTACGGTAAATCCTGTGATGGTATGCAGACAACAGTGTACCATATTGAATTAAATCTACTTAAAATGGCTGTTTAAAAATCTACCACTTATATAAGAGCTGGGTATTATTGTTATTTCTAGCACTTTACAAAAGAGATCAACTATCATTTACAGATGGGGAAATGAAGGGACAGAGTGGGGAAGTGACTTGCCCAGGTCACGTAGCAAACTAGTGGCAGAGCTGCGGAATGAAGCCATATCTCCTGAGTCTCAGTCCAGTGGCCTAACCACTAGGCCACAGTATCTTTGCTCCTGTTATAATATCCATAAGTGAAGACTGCTACACTAAGGTTACAAATAAACAGCAGATAAAAACAAATGTTCAGATATCTACCCCAGATAAATAAGGCTTTTTTTGGGGGGGGGGGGTAGATTCTGAGCTAGATGATAAGGCCAGAGGAGTGTCAATCCCTTTGAGTGGTTTAGGGCAAGAAATATGAAGATTCTGTAACACAGAACACCGAAGAAAGTTCATGGGTTAGTTTGAGTCCTTAGGCTCAGCCCTGTGTGAGCGATAGTGCATAAACTGCATCACTACATTGTTATTTCTCTGTTCCTTTAAGACTGCAGATTACTTCCCCCATTTGTCCAGCTCATCAGCATATATGGGGTGGAGCCATTATTATCTTCATCCACTTCCCACCCACTTGCTCTCTGGTGGAGCATAGCCCCTAAGCTCTGCAAAGCACCTGGGCCCAGATCCAGGTAGCACTAATATGGTTGGCACAGGAAGTTCAAGGTAGGAGGAAGCAGTGCACAACCAAGTTTGGGCTAATCCCAGTCTAGCCCTGTGAATTCTAATGTCAGTCCTTGTTTTCTATTTCATTTTGTGGCTGTCAAACAAAAATCCCCTTTCATTTGCTATTCAAATTCAGTTCCGCTATTCAACTCATTAGTTATACAAGCATTCAATAAATGAATGACATGCACATTGTCCAGTATATAATGCACTACACTGCAAATAACTCAGTTCAATTGCATTTATTTTTCTTGCCATGAAGCTATTGTGCCTTTTTAAGCCAGGATTTTGTGGAAAGACTTCCATAGAGACACTTAATTTATTTACCTTTCAATACAGGGCTGAGATAATAATGACATATTGTACTGTGACTTTAACATTTCAGTACTTCCAGTCCCATAAATGCTGTTAATGTATTGTTTTGTTTCTACATCTATATCTGCCACCTTTGGACAAAATAGATTTTAATGATGTGACCAACATAATTCATAGCAAGACATGGAAAGACTGGGGAAAACATTCAGAAATGCTCAATTAAATAGGCTAGAATTAGCCAGGGATGAGAGATACTCAGTTGCTGTGCTGTGTGTTACCATACCTCAAATGGACAAGCTGATGCAGATAAAAAAATTAACACTTTAAAGAGCATTGTCTATAAGCAACTTCACTGGCTACAATGGAATTATGTCTACTGAATTTAGATTCCTTGCTATACAGAAATATTTGTCTGGACATAATTTCAAGGGAGCAAAATGATGGCGAAGGGATTATTTCAGTGATCTTATAATAAAAAACAATCTAAACGCAAAGCAAGTTGAATACCTAGAAGAAAATGAATGCAGGGTTTGCTATTAAATAGCTTCAGAGCTGCACAGTATGAGAGGGGCTCAACATAGTTCCAACTTACTATCTGAATTTCTTAGGTTTTGCAGGTTTGAGGCAGATTCTTTAACAGTAAGTGTATTATCTGATTCTATAACACCATGGGTGTGCTTCGTGCTTTATAGACAAATGCAAAAAGATGAGGTCTTAAAGTATCACAAATAAAGAATAACAGAGGCAGGTACTGAGAAAGAAAAGAGCTCTGGGGTTTGGACCATGTGTTAATAACACCATATAGGGAAATCTTATAACATCACAATGTTGCCACACATATTTGATCAAGACAATACTGACGAGCAAATTATGAGTTTTCAAATGACACCTTACAAGGCATACCTAGTTCAAAGATTACAGTGGGGGTAGGGTGCAAATACAGGGGTGTATTGCATCACAGTGATACACAGCAGTCTTTGCCATCACTGCATCTCAAAGGTTCAGTCTTGTTCTTGTCAGCAGCATTAGTTTCCCAGGATTCACAGCCATAAGGTGCTATAGAAAAAAATTAAGCTTTTCACCAGTCGAACTTACATACATTTTGAGATGCCTTGTTTTTCCATGTTTTCGTAAGGAATGCTGTGGCTGAGTGAGCATCCCTAATCATCTTCTGATTTCTTTGGTGCAGTCTCCTTGGTTGACTATGTACAATCCCACATAATTAAATTCCTCTACTGCCTCTACAGCTTGACCATTAATTGTGATGTCCATTTGCATCTTGTTGTTGGGCGTGTCAAGATACAGGCATTTCATTTTCACCATATTCTGGGATAGTCCATATTCCTCACTAACTGTTTTTACAGACTCCAACATTCATCGCATGCATCAATGGTTGCAGGAAAGAGCATTGTGTCTGAGGTCGGTTAAGAGGTGTCCATTAATGAAAATCCCAGCTTCTTCTACTTTGTCACTTCCAGGGTTTGTCTCATAATAAATTGTGCATACCAGCTGAAAAGACTTGGGGACAGAATGCATCCTTGTCTCACATCCATCCAAATGGAAAACCATGTGCTGTGACCTCTGTTGTTTGCATCTAAGTCTGAAGCAGTCAATGAAACACATAATCAATGGGTGATTTTACTACCTACATTTTTTGTGATTGGTGATATGCTTCTGTGTGCCTCGTCTCTCTCTGAAACAAACTTGTTATGGCGCTACTTCTGCTTCTATCATTCACTTCATGCGATCCTGAGCAGCACTTTATAGGTTTGCAATATCAGGGTGATGGTAAGATAGTTACTGCACTCAGTTACATCCCCTTTCCTTGGTAAGGGCAGCAAGATTCTCTTTGTCCAATCATCTAGCCAATTTCTAGTCATCCATGCATCATTGCACATTTTCCACATGAGATCAATACCACCATCACCAATCACTTCTAGCAATTCTGGTACATTATCTACCTCAACTCTTTCCCAGACTTTATTTTCATAATAGCATACACCACTACCTCTCACAGGATTGATGGCTCCAGTTCCATACTCTTTACTGTTGTTCTGTATTGTAAGTGGCTCTGATGAGGCATACAGACTGGTAGAGTCTGCATTTGATATCATCACCTTCAGTAAGAACTCTGCCATCATGATATTTTATTATGCTTGGTCTTGGGGAAACATTTTTAGAAAGAAGCCTGACCACTGTGAACATATCTTTTGTATTATTATGCCCTTTATAATTCTCAAGTTCCTCGCAATTTGCCCTGTTGTGTTCACTCATGACTCATCTAGCCTGCCTTCGTATCTATCTGCTCAATTCCTTGTCTCCACACCACTTTCACTCTGCATCAGCTTAAACACCTTCTCAGAACAAAGGTCATATTCCACCCCCCTCATCCCCAGGCTAGAAGGCGCAACAAAATTATACTGGGGAGGAGGTTCTGGCCATTAAGAGTACCAGTAGCGATTATGAAAGTGCTGTACAAAATCCTTTAGGAAGTACAGTGCCTGATGTTTACACCAAGGAAAAGAATGACCTGAACCTTTATACATGAATCATCAAAGTAGGAACATGGACTGTGAGGAGTATCTATGAAGGGAAGCTGTGGAATCTCAGAGCTTCAATAGAATGGTAGGTCCTTTCATGATGGTGGATGGGTAGGTTGTGTACTACTCAGAATCCAACAAAATGGGAGAAAACAGGATTGCATTAATCTTATTTAAGGTGACATCAAAGAGTGTGCTTGGATGCAATCCAATTAATGATAGAATCATTCATATTTGCTTTTGAGTGAAGACAATTAATATGTTAATTATGCAGGTTTATGCCCTTACCAACAGCAGCTGATGCCACCATGACTGAGTTCTCTGACCAGTTTGAAGAGACACTTATTAAAAACAAGCAAAGACATTACCCTTGTAATTGGAGAACTGTATGGAAATGTTGGAACTGAAGCTATCATAAAGAAGTAATGGGAAACAATGGTCTTGGTTTACAAAATGAGAGAGCAAAGCGTTTAGTCAAATTCTGCTGCTTTAATCATCTGGTCACTACAAACACCATCTTCACCCAACACCCTAGATATTTATATACATGGATGCCTGACAGTGTAACAAAGAACCATATTCCCTAAGTAATGATACAGGGACACGAAAGATTGAGTGTTCAATAGACAAAAGACTTTTCCAAGTGCAAAGTGTGGGTCAGACCATCAACTGTTAGCCTCAAATATAAACTTAAAACTTAAAAAGATAAGATGTTAGGGAGATCCACCATGTCTAGACTTGTCCAGAATTTTAAAAAACTACTGGACTTCTATTCAGAATGGGTTTGAGGCATTGCCTAAGGTGACAGAGGAGAACAACCTGAATGCAATTTGGAATAAAATGAAAACTATCATGCCGCTACACATTTTGAAAAGTCAGCATTGGACCACACGATGGTAATGGAGAAGGTATCAAATTCTCAAGCAGTCTAAAAACCACCTGAAAGAATGATAGTAAAACAAGAGTAATTACAAACAGAGAGACAGTTCAACACCCTGTTTCTTTTGTTTTAATCTATCTAGTCTGAAACTCTGCAAAAGCTCATCTAGATAGGTAGGGGCCCTTTAGGTTAAATGATCAAGCAAAATCTTCGATTTCTAGAAAATTGTCTTCTCAGTTCCAACTTTTCTTTCTCTCCTCTGACCCTTTGGCTGGGCTACCTGTCAGAGATACAACCTCTAGTTTCCAGGTAGTTGTTATCTCCTCTTGTCTCCCTGGGATCTCTCAATTAAAGTTTTCCAGACTACTTTTGTTCTGTCCCTTGCGACCTGCTTGCTACACACAGACAGATGAATTCCCTGAAAAACCTGTGAAATGTCCATTGTATGTTTCCCAGATCCCTTCTTCGTATGCAGTGCGTTGGTTAATATAAGGTGGTTCATGTTTTTCATGTCCTCTTTTTTTGCAACTTAAAATATCCCTGAGCTCCACCTTTTCATATTTTATTTCCTATATTAACATCCCCCATTCCAAAGGCCCAACTGCTCTTTGTTCTAGTCTAACAAAAATTCTTTTCTCATGTTAATTTTCCTGCCTGGAGGTGTCCATTTGAATCCTGCTCATTGTCTGCCTTTAAAGAGACTGGTAATATTTTCTCATAATTCCATCTTAACTTCTCAATCAGATATGAATTATTGGCAAATTTATGCTGATGTGTTAGAGCAGGGGTCAGCAACCTTTCAGAAGTGGTGTGCCGAGTCTTCATTTATTCACTTTAATTTAAGGTTTCGCATGCCGGAAATACATTTTAATGTTTTTTAGAAGGTCTCTCTCTATAAGGCTATATATTATATAACTAAACTACTGTGGTATGTAAAGTAAACAAGGTTTTCAAAATGTTTAAGAAGCTTCATTTAAAATTAAATTAAAATGCTGATCTTATGCCGCTGGCCTGCTCAGCCAACTGCCGGCCTGGGGTTCCGTTCACCTAGGCCAGCAGCGAGCTGAGCGGGGCCTGCGGCTGGGACCCCAGCTGGCAAGGGGCCGGCAGCCAGAACCCCAGGCTGGCAGCAGGCTGAGCGGGGCCTGCAGCTGGGACCCCAGCTGGCAAGGGGCCGGCAGCCAGAACCCCAGGCTGGCAGCAGGCTGAGCGGGGCCTGCAGCCGGGACCCCGGCTGGCAAGGGTCTGGCAGCCAGAACCCCAGACCGGCAGTGGGCTGAGCAGGGGCGGTGGCTGGGACCCCAGACCGGTGGCGGGCTGAGCGGCTCAGCCCACTGCCGGTCTGGAATTCCGTCTGCTGGCTCCTGCCAGCCAGGGTCCCGGCTGCCGGCCCCGCACAGTCCGCTGCCAGTCTGGGGTCCTGGTCCTGCCCACATAGAGTGGGTACCTACCTTGTCCCTGGTTCTGGCCCAATCTCTTCCTCTTTCTCTGCACTGAGCTGAGGGTGGGGGTGCACTGAGCACAGGGCTGGGGGTGAAGGAGCAGGCTGGAGGTTGGGGTGCAGGGTCTCGCCAGGAGCTAGAATGAGGAAGGGGGCTCAGGGTTGGGGCAGGAAGTTTGGGTGTGGAGCGCTTACCTGGGCAGCTCCCATTTGGTGTGAGGGGTGCAGGTGGGAATGGGGGTGGTGGTGCAGGAGCTCCTGTTTGGTGCTCAGGGTGGGGGATGGGGATGTGGGGGGTGCAAGAGTTGGGGCATAGGGTGTGGGCGGGCTGGGTATGTGTGGAGGGTGCAGGAGTCAGGAGAGAGGGCTGGGGGTGTGTGGGGGCGGTGCAGGAGTCAGGGCATAGGGTGTGTGTGGGGGGCTGGGTATGTGTGGGGGTGCCAGAGTCAGGGCTAGGGTCGTGGGGGGGTGCAGGGGGCTGGGGCATGAGGGGGTGCAGGGGTTAGGGCAGAGGGCTGGGGGCATGTGAGGGGGTGCAGGAGTCAGGGCATGGGATGTGGGGGAGGCTGGGGTGTGAGGGGGTGAAGGGGTCAGGGCTGGGGTCGTGGGGGGGCTGGGGTCGTGGGGGGGTACAGGGGTCAGGGCAGAGGGCTGGGGGCATGTGAGGGGGGTGCAGGAGTCAGGGAATGGGGTGGGAGGGCTGGGTATGTGTGTGGGGTGCCAGAGTTAGGGCTGGGGTAGTGGGGTGTGTGTGCAGGGGACTGGGGTGTGAGGGGAGTGCAGGGATCAGGGCAGAGGGTTGGGGGCATATGAGGGGGGTGCAGGAGTCAGGGCATGGGGTGTGGGGGGCTGGGTATGTGTAGGGGTGCCAGAGTCAGGGAATGGGGTGTGGGGGGGTGCAGGGGTCAGGGCAGAGGGCTGGGGGCATGTGAGGGGGGTGCAGAAGTCAGGGCATGAGGTGTGGGGGGCTGGGTATGTGGGGAGGGTGCCAGAGTCAGGGCTGGGGTCGTGGGGGGGAGGTGCAGGGGGCTGGGGTGTGAGGGGGTGCAGGGGTCAGGGCAGAGGGCTGGGGGGTGGGCTGGGATTGGGGGGGTGCTCCCAGCCCCCTGCCCTGAGTGGCTTATGGCAGGGACCTGGGGGGATACGCCCTGATTTCACCCCCTTCCCCAAGGACCCGCTCCTGCCTCTTCTCCACCTCCATCCTGGTCTGAGCAGTGAGGGCGCTGGGGCTCTTCTTCTCCCCTCCCTCACAAGGGCCATCAGCAGCAGGGAGGGAGAGGAGGCGGGGCACAATGCAGCATGCTGGGGGAAGAGGCGGGGGAGGGGGAAGCTTGGCTACCGGTGGAGCCTGCCCTACAGCAGCAGCCGGCAGGACCAAGCTTGCTTCTGCCCCCACCAGAGAAAGTGGTAGGCGGGGGGCAGAGAAGAGCGGGCTGGGCTGGGCAGGATTTTTAATGGCACGCTGCTGCCTGCTGGGGTCCCGGCCATCAGCCCCGCTCAGCCCGCTGCCGGGGTTCGGCAGCGGGCTGAGCGGGGCCAGTGGCGGCTGCAGTGTGCCATTAAAAATCGAATCGTGTGCTGTCTTTGGCACGCATGCCATAGGTTGCCGACCCCTGTGGTAGAGCAATGGAGATGTTGGCATTGTAGGACAAGTGATACAATGCAGACAGAGGTGGCACACTGCAAAGCCATAAAAATGAGGGTGAGGAGATTGAATCTGATATAGAAGGAGACTGGTATTAGAACTAGGTCCACAATTTTGTAATGGAAAACTGAAGACAGATTGCCTGAAATTCAGCGCAAGTTAATCTCTTGTGATTTTTAAAGGATGGTGCAATTTTAGCAGTTTTAATTGGAGGGATAATCAGTGATTGGGGGGAATCTACTTGATCATAAATTTTAGGAAAGAGGAAATGCAACATAACTGTAGAAATACATTGCAGGATCCCAGAGTAGAGTCATGTTAAAGAACTAAGAACCATATGTGAAAAGATTAAAGATTATGACAACATAGCTAAGACAGGGTAAAATTCTTTAGTGAATTTACTCCCCTCTTCCATTTGTGGAAACTCTGTGAGGAGATTGTGATTGCCTCAATTTTTGTTGTTGTTTGAATGTGTTAATTAATAGCTTTTAAAACTCTATGAATATTCAAAATGTGAGTTGCTATTTAGATGTCATTGGTCATAAATCACGTGAAATTTCTACTTCTTGGGCTGAAGGCAAGCATTTGTGGTGCAAATATTTGCCTGTACAAATTTTTCAGTTTGGTTTTCATAAATATTCATGCACGTGACTTCAAAACTCTTCTTCCAGGACATTTTTTGCCATGAAAATTTGATTGCCCAGATCTTTGCACAAAACTAACATGCCAGAGGCATGAGCATGCATTAATTTGAAAATGGGAATGAATATTCATGGAAGACCTTTGCATTATACACCCAGTTCTAATAATAAAAATGTGGTGCTTTAAAATAGATATAGATATATGCCACTATGAACCACTTGGCTGGAAAGCTGCTTTACAAAGTGATTGTACTAGTACTTTAACCCCACTGCTTTACAGAGTGCCTTGTAATGACACTTACAAGGGAGGACATGACTATATTATTAAATATATAGGAAGCAACAGCAGAAGTAGTGATTGTGGTACAGTTTGATAAGGGATAACATAGTGATGAACTTTAAAAGAACAGATTTACCTGCGTGGGTGGGATGGAAAAGAAGCTTGAATAGAACTATTATGCAAGGTTTGTGCCACCTCAGACACATTTCTGGCCACTTTAATGACCCCTTATGCAGCCAGAACAGCATAAAAGGAGCCTTAGCTTAACTAATAATAAGGCCCAATGTGTCTATAATGAACTTAAATTCTTGACAGAGGTGGACTGTTCCTCCTAGAACAGTGATACTACATTCGTATAGTAAAGAACAAACAACTTTCTGTCATGCTCAGAGAAGTAATACTCATTGTGCCATAACCAAGTTTAATATTTAACTGGCTCACAGACCCTTTGCAGGGAAGAGTGGTGCATTGTAAAGCTTTAAGGTGAAATTTTGTGCTGAGACTGTAAGAGGTGCAGCACAGAACTTGTAGGCTAGGAGGAGAGGGGCTATCATGGCTTTAAACAAACTCTCTTCCCTCCACTCCAAGGTTGTTCTGGGACCTGGAGAGGCATAACTGAGACACCCCTGGGGGATGGGGAAGGGCAAGTTATAGCAGCCACTCCAGCCTGATCTATGGCTGCAGTGCTGACCTGATCCTCCACAGCACTGCTGCCTTCAACCCATCCTGAGCAAGCTTCTCCCATTCCTAGCATGCCTAGAGCTTGTGCAGCCAGCTCCATGCCATATCCCTTGCAGCCCCCAGCATAGGGAGTTTGGTGGGACAGGGGAGATGGTCACAGTACTGTTGTATTATGACAATCCCAGCTGCCAGAAGCAGCCCATTAGGAGCCTTTGTAGCTGGGCATAATTTGGAAATTGCATTAAGTTGCTTATAGGGAGTATAGATCACTCTAAATTGCACCCGGGATGAACTGTCCCAAGGATTGGGTAGGAGAGAAGAGAAGTAAAGGTGGCATAAAACCATTTTTGCCCTGTCCCTCAGGTCCTGCATAATACGTAAAATCAACCTGTGAAATTTCACAGCAGACTATAGAGTCAAATACAGGAACTGGATTCTTAAGGGATCAGGTCAGCACTGGTCTACAACATCAGGTCCAGTAACACAGCTACCATGTTCTATCAAAGATAATTAGAGTAATAAGTCTCATGGATCAAGGTATACAATGATGACATGCATAAGTCTGGGGAGACTTTCACTGTTATTTAGTTGGCCACGTGCAATATGGGGATTTTTCATCAAGATACTAGCCACAACTGGAGATAAGAAAATCAGATTACATGGTCCATTGGCCTGATCTGGTATGGTAAATCATAGCTTCCTATGTTTAATTGTATAAATGTTCTGAAGCTAATAAAAACTGAATGAGTTAGGAAGTGCTTATGCATATTTTATAAAAGGAACATTAAAGTAGAATTACACTTTTACTCTTACATGCTTACTTTCCTGCCTAAGTGCACTGTGTATATGGGATCAAACAGTGGCATTGTACTTTAAAGCCAATGTTACAATGAAAGAAATTAGCTTTAAGATTATATATTTATGAAAATGGCTTTAAATCTTATAAATCAAACTGTACATTTCCAAATGTGAGATTATGTGCATTAGTGCAATACATTTCACATTCTCATCCCCAAAACAAGTCAAAAGGCCAGACTGATTTCCTGTGTAACCCTACTGAAAGAGAGGCGTTTCATGGATTTAAATCCACTGGGCCTCTTTCATCACTGCATTACTCCAGTTCCATAATAATGCAATGGAGTGCCACCATTATAAAATTAAAGTAACAATGGTGACTCAGGCTCATTGTGCTCCTAAAATACTACGTGCCACATCCTCAGATGACAACTTTAATAGAGCTACGCCAGTTTACATCAGCTGAGGGTCTGGCTCTAAATCTAAACATCAGAATCCAATAAATTAGATGGACATTTTTAAAAAAATGTTTTTTATTTGCCTTCTGGAAAATTTTAGAAGCAGCCACCCACCACTAAAGTGTTTTTGTGATTCAAAATTCAATCTGGACTGTACATGCAAAAATGCTAACCTTCCTACTGGCTGCTCAGAGAAGAGACTCTACTTTCCCTCTCCTATTCCCTAGGATGGGAGAGTTGCCATTTTCCCCCACTCCATCCCTTTCCCCTATCACTAACCTGTCTCTCTCCTTTCCCTGTCTCCCTCTATAGCCCATCATGTCTCTTCCCACAATCCCATTCTCACTTCATGCTTCCCCCTCATTTTCCCTTTTACAGAACTGTACAGTTCACATTTTTCCTCTGCCACTCAACATATTCCTGCAACTCCCTTATGGTCCCTCTCTGCAATGCACATTTTTCTGCACTCCTCATTCCTATCTTTCCCCAGTCATCTTCTACTCCCCACCATCCCCCTACACACCTTTACGTTTCCTCCTGCCATCCCACATTCCTGTGCACTCTCCTCAGTCCCCTGGAAGCTATGATCCCCGAGGGCAGCCTGGCTTCAGTACTGTGGAAAACAATGGGGGTGGGCTATCTTTATTAGGACAGTCTCACTTCTACACACAAAGGCTGAAAGGAATGGCAGCCATCTTCACTGAAATCAGCTTGACTTTTTAGCCCCTTTGAAAGTAATGAGAGGGGATAATCCATTTGAATAATGGAAAATTCACAAGTTGGAAGCCAGGACTCACAAGATGATGTGAAATTTAAAGGCAAACTCCCTTCTCACAAAATATCACAAGGCCTGTGATAAAATTGTGAGAGCTGGCAACATTGTATTGGCAGGAACTCCTGATTTACAATAGTGTAAATCAGATCGGAATTAGGTTGTAAACTTTAGGCTGCTCTGACTTGAACTGAAGGTCACTTTGGCCACAGCCAGGATTTAAGTAATGCCTCTTCCCGAGCTCCAATAAGCGCTGCTGTGGTACAGCTGAGTCTTGAGTCCAAGAATCCTACCTTTTCATTGAAACAAACACAATCATTACCTCTTCCCTTACATTCCAGTAGTTGTAACACAGTTTAGATTCTCATTATTCCTCAATACTTTTATTAGACTCTGTTTAGGGACTCAATTTATAATCAACCTAGTCAAACACTTTTCCTTTATTTGTCATTCCCAAAGAATGCTTGGGATCCAAATATTAACATAATTTTCTGTTTTTTCTTGGGATTCTGCATATTTGCTGATGCAGTATCAACTATTTTGTTCCTAGGTTGTTAAAAGTAAACTAAACATGAGTAGATTAAAATATATTAATATGGAATGCTCTCACTGTCAGGGCCGGCCCACAACATTTTGGCACCTGAGGCGGGGAGCTCAAATCATACCCTGATGCCCCTTCACTTGGGCCAAAACTTTGAAAGGTCTCAATTCTGCCTTCTTCCTGTTCTACTCCTCTCATGGTACTGCTCTGTTACCTACCCCAATAAAGGAGAACTAACAACTTAAAATGCCTTGTTCAAAATTTTTAAGTAACACTTAACTTTCAAGTGACTGAATAGCAAATGTAACTTTTCTTGTCTGCATAGTAAACACTGGCATTTTTATCTGTTTGAATAATCAAAGCGGTGCTTTCCGTGCTTTCTTGGTTGCAAAGATTTGAACTGCTTCCTGAAGGTCCATAGTCTGGGTCAGCTCACGCTCTATTGAGAAGGTTGCAAGGCCGACCAGCCTCTCCAGTGTCATTGTGGAGCGTAGATGTGTTTTTATTAACTTCAGCTTGGAGAAGCTGCGTTCTCCACTGGCAACTGTTACAGGAAGTGTTAGAAGTATGTGCAGAGCAACAAAAGCATTTGGAAAGAGGGTGGTCATCTTATTTGTACACATATATTCCAGAACAGCCTTTGGAATTGATCCTGCTGAAATGTACCTTGAAAGGGTTTTCAGTTCATCACCTAAATCACTCGCATCAATATTGCACATGTCATCATGTGTCAACACTGTCTCTAATGTGCTGCACTGCTGGTGTAGGTCTTCTTCAGGTATAGTGAGGAGTTTTGGAATATCATACAACATCCCAAATATACTGCTGTGTTCCTTGAGCTGCATGAAACGTTCTTCAACTGACTGTATTGCACAATCTAGCACCTGGTTAAAGAATTCAACTTTGAATTTTTGTTTGGGGTCTCTTATGGGGTTATCCCGTGCCTCGTAATCAAAATGTCTTCTTCGGTGACTCTTGTATTCTTGAATGGGTGGGAAAATAGTGTCAGTGTGAAGTTCCCCCTCTGCCAACTTCTGTGCACTCTTCAGAACGTTTTGAAATCCCTCATCTGACCGGTAAGACTGTAGGTATGACTTTGCTTTGTTCCATTGCTCCAAATATATCAAGGTCAACACCTTGGAGTCTCTTGCTTACAACATTTATTTCAAACAGTATGTCATGCCACAACACTAAGCCACACAGAAATTTGAAGTTATGTATGTTTCTGGTGATTCCATTTCCCTCTGCCACTGTTCTCCCACAAACAGTTCCTGTCATAGCGTTATCCTCCATAATGGCAACTATGGCATCATCTATCTTCCCAGTTTGCTGTTTGATGGGCTTTATCGCTTCCACTCAACTTTCCTATCGTGTGGTACTCAGTGGTTTCAGTGTCAGAAAGGATGTTCCCAGAGGTTGCTTCAAAATTTGCCATTGATTGGTTAATGCAGAGAAAAATACATAGATGCTTTGAATTACATTAAAAAATTCAGCAGCCTCACTAGAAGCTGATGCTGCATCACTGACCACCAAGTTCAATGAATGAGAACTGCATGGGACAAAAAAAGCTCAAGGGTTTAACTCTAGGATCCATGTCTGTACTCCTCTGTTCTTTCCTCTCATGTTGGCACCATTATCGTAGCCCTGACCTCTCATGTCAGCTATTGCAATTCCCGTATCTTCCAGCTTTTTAAGAAGCACATTTGTCATACCAGCTGCTGTAGTATCATCAATGTCAATAAATTCTAGAAAATGCTCTCTGACAGTCACCATTGCAGGAACATTTTCACTAGGTTCTGTTGTTGTTCCGTATGGCTGATGTCAGGTGTGCAATCCAGAATAACAGAGTAATCTCTTGCTGACTTCAGATCTGCCACAATCTTCTGTTTGACTTTTGTTGCCAGTAACTGTATGATCTCATTTTGAATTGTTTTGCAAGGTAGTGGTGTGTATACATTTCTTGGGTGGTGACTCTTCTTAGATGCTCCTGGAGTACAGCATCAACCTCAACCATCAGCTCCACAATTTTAAGGAAGTTTCCATTGTTTGGCACATACAGTTGATCTGAAGTGCCACGCAGAGCTAGGTTTTGGGTAGCAAGCATTCTCACAATGGCAATGAGCCTTTTCAGAACATTTTGCCAGTAAAGAGACTCTGATGCAATCTTCTCTTGATGCTGATCATCTATGGTGGCCTTTAAGCTTAGTGTCATCTCAAGCTCTTTCCACCTATGGAATGCTCTCTGGTGATTTGCTGCCTTCTCATAGCATGCCAGATTCCTAGCCAGATTTTTCTGGTCCTTTGTTTTCCTGTAGAACCCAATGTGGCTGGAACATTAGACTGGAAGAGTTTGCAACAAAAACAGTATGCAGCTTTCTGGGTTTTTGAGTACATAATCCATGGCCTCTCCACGTTGTCACCATTGGGGAATTTCACGCCAGTCATGTGTTGGATGGAAACTTCTATTTTCATTGTCTTTGGGGAACATGAAGTTTTTCACTTCCTATGGCTCATGCAGTACAAGGAAGTCCCTCAGGGTACTGCTCAAGTGGGTCCACAGTCCTGGATCATCTAGACTTAAGGAACTAAACTCAGCAGCAGCTGTTTCTTGCACCTCTACCACACTCTTCTCTGATATACACTTTTCTTTAGGAATGTGCATGGTTACATCCATTTGAGATGGAGATATGGATGCTGCAGTAGCTGCCCGGTCACCTGCACTCTGACTAACTGGAAGATCAGGCATCTCCTCACCACTCACATCTTCACTGGGGCTGGAAGGCTCACTGTGAACATTTGTGTCTATGTATCTCAGGAGAGCTCCTTTCTGTTTAGATAGAAAAGCTTCCTTTGCTTGCTTTCTTTTTCTGAATGCTGCCCAGTCCTGTGCCGTAGAGGGGCGTTTTCTTCTTTCACTCATAACTGCTGTTCTGTGCCAGCTATAGTGGCTCTCAACACTCAATTGAAGGGGACAAATAAGCAGGCTGGTAGCAGGGCCTGAGTGAGGGATGATAGATATCAGTGTCTTAAGGGCCTAACTGGCTACTTCAATCGACTGCCTGTTCTCCTCAAGTGGGTTCAGGGAAGCAGCAGGAAACAGGAAGCTCCCTGAGAAACTGGTATTAATCAGTCCAGGCTCCTGGGGGTGCTAGAGAGGTACATAAGAGGCTCCTCTTCCTCTCTCTCCCTGCAGCTCCTGCTGCTTTCTGTTATTCCCTCTCACCTTTTCTCCTGCCTGCCTGTTCTGTCTCTTGTGCCCTCCTTCTTCCAGCACAGCACTCCACCATCTCTGTGCATCTAGAGCAGAGAGAATACATATGCACCAGCAGCAGACACAATTTTCTACACTCTGGGTCCTAGTGGCACTCCCCCACAGTCTGGCACCTGAGGCTGCCACCTCAGTTCACCTCATGGTAAGGCCAGCCCTGCTCACTGTGAATCAAGAGAAGCAGCAATTTGGGTAGAAAGGATTTTTGACTACCTTCTGTAGCATCAATAGACTCTCTTACTCTCTCTGCATCCTGAATGCCCTTCCATGATAGCTGGATACACTTGCCAAAAGCTAGAATTGGAACTGGTTGAAAAATGCCACTTGACTTTTGCAGGATTTTTTTAATTCAAATTTTTTAACATTTTCTGTGATTTTTTTAAACTAAACTAAAAAAATAAAATAAAACTGGAAACAAAAGAAATTCAACTTTTGGTTTAAAAATATTCAATTTTGAAATACAAATTTGAGGTTTTGTTTTTTTGCATCAATCAACAAGAACATTTTGAATGAAATGAAATTTTCCCACAAACATTTTTATTTATGAAAAAGAAGGCAATTTTCTGTCAGAAAAAAAGTTTTGAAATAAGAATTTTGACTAGCTCTAATTAGAAGACTGGATATGTGTATTATAAAAATAATACTTAACACTTCTAGTGTCTGTTTCACTTCATGATTTCAAACTATAAGCACAAGGCCCTGATTCAGCAACTTATTTAAAAACATCCTGAAATCCCCATCCCTATTCAGCAAAGAATCTAATTACATGCTTAAAGACTTTATAGACTGCTGAATTGGGGTCTGAATGAATTAAGCATCAAATCAAGAGAGGTGTTCAAACTCCAGGGCTATCATACCCCAAACTTTGGGGAAGTTCAGATCTGGAGCTACACTTTGCAGTTTGGGAGCATCTTTATTCAGAACAGTTGGGAGAGATAGGTGGAAGCATTATTATCTCAATTTTACAGATAGTAAAAATGATACAGAGAGAAGCAGTGATTTGCCTGGGACATGCAGAGTTAGTGGCATGTGACTTCCACTCACACGATCTAATCTATAGATAAACTGGCCTTTTTGGAGCCAGCATGCACTGCATTAAATATTAAGGGGAATATTCTCTATCTGATGTAAATTTTTTACAATGATGCAAGTCAACTTAATGTTAATGAGAGCTATATACATGTGTTGAGAGGAGTATATGAATCAAAATATTCTGGGTTTGAAGTGTTTACTTAGTAAAGAAGCTTCCTATGTCTTTGAGTTAATGACCCAAATGCTGTTCCAGTGTAACTTCACTGGTTTCATTGACAAATATGGTCCATTATTTCAAAGTGTTATTGACTGTGCATGTACTTACATAACTTATATGCCTGAAGTAAGCTAGTGAGCACGATTGTATGGAGTGTGTACTTAGAAGACCATGACGGAGCCCAGAGTGTGGCTCATTATGACTGACTGACAGGGTGAAAATGAAAAAGTCTTGCTGTGTAACAAGTTGGTTTAACTGGGATCTTGTTTTAAATGTATCACAAAAAAGACAAATGCTTCCCTGTAGCTAACTTTCTAGAGAGGCCATTTATTTCTTTTGCCTGGTCTACACTACGAGTTTAGGTCGAATTTAGCAGCATTAAATCGAATTAATCCTGCACCCATCCACACAACGAAGCCATTTACTTCGACATAAAGGGCTCTTAAAATCGATTTCTGTACTCCTCCCCGACGAGGGGAGTAGTGCCAAAATCGACATTGCCAGTTCGAATTAGGGTTAGTGTGGACGCAATTAGACGGTATTGGCCTCCAGGAGCTATCCCACAGTAAACCATTGTGACCGCTCTGGACAGCAATCTGAACTTGGATGCACGGGCCAGGTAGACAGGAAAAGCCCCGCGAACTTTTGAATTTCATTTCCTGTTTGCCCAGTGTGGAGAGCTGATCAGCACAGGTGACCATGCAGAGCTCATCAGCACAGGTAACCATGCAGTCCGAGAATTGAAAAAGAGCTCCAGCATGGACTGTATGGGAGGTACTGGATATGATCACTTTATGGGGAGATGATTCAGTGCTAGCAGAACTACGTTCCAAAAGACGAAATGCCAAAACATTTGAAAAAATCTCCAAGGGCATGATGGGGAGAGGCCACAATAGGGACTCACGACAGTGCCGCGTGAAAGTTAAGGAGCTCAGACAAGCATACCAGAAAACCAAAGAAGCAAATGGATGGTCCGGGGCAGAGCCGCAGACATGATGCTTCTACGCTGGGCGGCAAAAAATTGGGGGGGGGGGGCCGCCACCACTACCCCACCCCTGACCATGGATGAGGGGTTACTCTCAGCCAGGCCTGAGGATTTTGCAGATGGGGAAGATAATGATGATGAGGAGGATGAGCTTGCGGAGAGCACACAGCACACCATTCTCCCCAACAGCCAGGATCTTTCTCTCAGCCTGACTGAAGTAGCCTCCCAACCCTCCCAAGCCAGTATCCTGGACCATGAAGCCGGAGAAGGGACCTCTGGTGAGTGTACCTTTGTAAATATAAAACATGATTTAAAAGCAAGTGTTTTTTAATGATTAATTTGCCCTGAGGACTTGGGATGAATTCACGGTCAGTACAGCTACTGGAAAAGTCTGTTAACGTGTCTGGGGATGGAGTGGAAATCCTCCAGGGACATCTCCATGAAGCTCTCCTGGAGGTACTCCAAAAGCCTTGCCACAAGGTTTCTGGGGAGGGCAGCCTTATTCCATCCTCCATGGTAGGACACTTGACCACGCCATGCTTGCAGCAAGTAATCTGGTATCATTGCATGACAAAGCCTGGCAGCATATGGTTCCAGTATTAGCTGGCATTCAAGCAACATCCATTCTTTATTTCGCTGTGTTATCCTCAGGAGAGTGATATCGTTCACGGTAACCTGGTTGAAATACGGGAATTTAGTTAAGGGGACAGAGGTGGCCATTCCTACTGGGCTGTTTGCCTGTGGCTGAAAAGAAATCCTTCCCTGCAGTTAGCCAAGCGGGGGGTGGGGCATGCATTGGCGCTGAGCTGTTCGCATTTGGCTAGCAGGGATCTTGGCCAGCCACGCGGTAGGGAGAGGGGTAAAATGATCATCCCAGAGAATTGGATGAAGGGGGTGGGGGTTAGTTTGGTTTCTGCTGCTGCATATTAACACGAAAACCACAGCACTCAACGGGCTTTGCTTGGTATGGGAAAGGAGGGCACTGCTTTTATGAAGGTTGCAGAAGCCAAAAGACAATGGCTTACCATGGCCGCATGCAAGCTGAATTCTGTTGCCCGGCCCTGCATCTGTGATCTCTAACACCAAAGCCGCAGGCACTCAATATTAAGATGCAAAATGCGACCTTGTACCGAAATCACATGTGCTATGTAATGTGAATAGTGTTGTTCACCGTGAAAGAGTATACCCATTGTTCTGTAAAATATATCTTTTTAAATAGTTCTCTCCCTTTTTCCCTCCCTCCTGCAGCTGCAAATTTTTCAAGCCTCCCCCCTCTGTCCTGAAGCCAATCTCAGATAAGGCGGTGAAAAAAACGCACGCAAGATGAAATGTTCTCTGAGATCATGCAGTCGACCCGCAATGAAAGAGCTCATCTGAATGAGTGAAAGGACACAGTATCACAGGAAAGCGGCCAATGAACGTGAAGACAGGAGGGACGCTCGAGATGAGAAGTGGTGGCAGGAAGATCAGAGGAGGCAGGATGCAACGCTGGGGCTACTGCAGGATCAAACAGACATGCTCCGGCATCTGGTGGAGCTTCAGGAATGGCAGCAGGATCACAGAGTGCCACTGCAGCCTCTGTTTAACTGCCCTCCCTCCTCTCCAAGTTCCATAGCCTCCTCACCCAGACGCCCAAGAACATGGGGGGAAGCTCTGTGCACCCTGCCACTCAACCCTGGTGGACAGCTCAAGCAACAGAAGGCTTTCATTCAACAAATTTTGAAGTGGCCTTTTCCTTCCCTCCTCCCCTCCTCTCACACCCCACCCGGGCTACTTTGTCAGTTATCTCCCTATTTTTATAATCAAATAATAAATAATACATGGTTTTTAAACAATAGTGACTTTATTTCCTTTGGAAGCAAGCTGTGATCGAAGGGGGGAGGGTGGGTGGCTTACAGGGAATGAGTCAACCAAGGGGTGGGTTTTCATCATGGAGAAACAAACAGAACTGTCACACCATAGCCTGGCCAGTCATTAAACTGATTTTCAAAGCTTCTCTGATGCGCAGCGCTTCCTGGTATGCTCTTCTAATCTCCCTGGTGTCTGGCTGCACATAACCAGTGGCCAGGTGATTTGCCTCAACCTCCCACCCCACCATAAACATCTCCCCCTTACTCTCACAGAGATTGTGGAGCACACAGCAAGCCGCAATAACAATGGGAATATTGGTTTGGCTGAGGTCTGAGTGAGTCATAGTGTGTGCCAGCGACCCTTTAAACATCCAAATGCACATTCTACCACCATTCTGCACTTGCTCAGCCTATAGTTGAACTGCTCCTGACTACTGTCTAGGCTGCCTGTGTATGGCTTCATGAGCCATGGCATTAAGGGGTAGGCTGGGTCCCCAAGGATAACTATAGGCATGTCAACATCCCGAACAGTTATTTTCTGGTCTGGGAAGTAAATCCCTTGCTGCAGCCGTTTAAACAGACTAGTGTTCCTGAAGACGCGAGCGTCATGAACCCTTCCCGGCCATCCCATGTTGATGTTGGTGAAACGTCCCTTGTGATCCACCAGTGCTTGCAGCACCATTGAAAAGTACCCCTTGCGGTTTATGTACTGGCTTCCCTGGTGGTTCGGTGCCAAGATAGGGATATGGGTTCCATCTATCGCCCCACCACAGTTAGGGAATCCCATTGCAGCAAAGGCATCTACTATGACCTGTACATTTCCCAGAGTCACTACCTTTGGTAGCAGCAGCTCAGTGATTGCTTTGGCTACTTGCATCACAGCAGCCCTCACAGTAGATTAGCCCGCTCCAAATTGATTCCCGACTGACCAGTAACTGTCTGGCGTTGCAAGCTTCCACAGGGCTATCACCACTCGCTTCTCAACTGTGAGTGTTGCTCTCATCTTGGTATTTTGGTGCTTCAGGGCAGGGGAAAGCAAGTCACAAAGTTCCATGAAAGTGCCCTTATGCATGCGAAAGTTTCGCAGCCACTGGGAATCATCCCACACCTGCAACACTATGCGGTCCCACCAGTCTGTGCTTGTTTCCCGGGTCCAGAATCGGTGTTCCATGGCTATGACTTGCCCCATTAACAGCATGATCTCCAAAGCACCGGGGCCCGCGGTTTGATAGAATTCCATGTCCATGTCCTCATCACTCTCGCCGCCGCGCTACCGTAGCCTACTCCTCGCCGCCTGGTTTTGCAGGTTCTGATTCAGCATAAACTGCATGATAACGCGCGAGGTGTTTACAATGTTCATGACTGCTGTCTTGAGCCTAGCAGGCTCTATGCTTGCTGTGGTTTGCACTGTTCACCCAGGAAAAAGGCGCGAAACGATTGTTTGCCGTTGCTCTGATGAAGGGAGAGGGGGGCCTGATGACATGTACCCAGAACCACCCGCGACAATGTTTTTTGCCCCATCAGGCATTGGGATCTCAACCCAGAATTCCAATGGGTGGGGGAGCCTGTGGGAGATATGGGATAGTTACCCACAGTGCAACACTCTGGAAGTCGATGCTAGCCTCGGTACTATGGACGCACACCGCCGAATTAATGTGCTTAGTGTGGCTGCATGCACTCGACTTTATACAATCTGTTGCCAAAAATCAAATTCTGTAAAATTGGAGTAATCCCGTAGAGTAGACATACCCTTTAAATTAGCCCATAAACAGAAGTTAGTATTTTGTTTCTTTCTCTTTCCATTCACTCTCATTGTTCAGTTCTGTGTTTATATTATGCCTTTATCAGTCTCTTGATTAAGGAGATTATTGAAACTCAGACAAGCCACATACAGCTGCACATTACTTTGCTGGGCAGTTACAGTAAGACCTTGCTTGATACTTTGTGTGTGTGTGTGTGTGTGTATTGGAGTTCTTGTTTTATAGGTAATTTGCTCAGATTAGGTTTACAGTGGGTCGTCAGGCCTTAGCAGCCATTTTGTTTGATATGATGCACAAACTGATTTTAGACTATAGTTGGAAAATAAATTACTTTTCACCCTTTTTTTCCAATGTTCAAGTTGCTCTTAATCATGCTAAGGAAAGGGTTAGTGGGCCCTAGGATATTGCACCAAATTCATCCCTGTTGTAATCCCACAGATTTGATGGGGTTACACCAGAGCAAATTTGTCTCTTGTCAACACAGAAGGCAAAATGGCTTTATTCTGTATTACTTTATGTGTTAGAGGAACTAATTAAGCCCTCCATTGCTACTGGACTTTGTGCATGTGCCTCTGTTTTTAATAGAACAGCCATTCAAACCAGTCAAATGAAAAGATTACTAAGACATACTGGACTACCCTGGAAGAGTATATGTCCAAAAGTAATTGATATATCTGGCATCTCTGAAAAGGTTAAGAAAAGGCATTGTATTTTTATAAAGTGATTTAACTATAATGGTAAATCAAAGTGCATGTTACTAAAATTAAGATTCCCATTGCATTTATATTTTGCCCTGCTATCCATATTCTGATACAGCTCTTTCAGTTTATTGTATTATGAAGAAACAACAAGGACTCCATAGTTAAAGCTGAAGCTAGCTCCCCATCATAGGCTCAATTTTCAAGCTTCCCTCAATATTTTTGAAAAGAAACCAATCTTTCTGATATTTTGCATGCCACATTTCAGCCCAGGTTAAAGTTTTTCTGGGAAGCATAGTAAAAATCAGAATTCTAAAGTTATGCTATTTTGAAAATGTAGCTGCAATTTACTTTTTGAAAAAAGAGTAATGCTTGTTTGTCTCATGGTATCTCTAAATTCTAGAAACTGCAAATTTTGTTTGATTTTTATTGGCCTTACTGAGAAGTAACTTTTAGTGTTTTTTGTAATAGTAGCTGTGGAAATTTTAAAAGATGTAAAGCGTGAAATCCTGGCTCCAGTGAAATCAATGGCAAAACTCCCATTGACATCAAGGGACCCAGGATTTCATCCAGTGAGTTTGTGTATAGATATCTCTGTTTATGTTATAAAAGTTAATACAGTATGTATAAATTGATTGCCTGATTCCAGCTGCTGGGCTGAGCCTGAGGTGAGTGGTATGGATTGTGGGAGAAATGGGGAGAGCAGGGAAGTCTGGCAGGACAGAAATCTGGGAAGAGGAATAGAGGGGGAACAAATGACTGGGAGAAACATGGACTGGGTGCCAGAGGGCTTGGGAGCATGTGGAAGTTGATCAGTTCCCTGGCCTCAGAACTGAGGGGAGAGGGTTGGGGCAGTGGAGTCCTAGGAACATAGAGGAAGCATGGTAAGGAGGCAGGAGAGAGGGAATGGAGAGGTACAGCAAACCATGAGGATATAGGCTGTATCCTAGTGAGACATATTTAAAGTTTTCCTTGTGGACAAAAGTCTCCCCATCTGCTCCATTCCTTTTCAGCAGCCACTGTCTTCTCTTTCCTTCCAAGTATAACTCTCTGCTTATAAAATCTGTTAAAATAGAGCTGTTCCTCCTTCAAACCTCACCCACCAACCAATTTGAACTTCAGGCACTTGTTACAACTCCCCACCCCCCAACAACAAAATAGGGGAAATCATGAATAAATGAATTTGTTAGAGTTAAATTGAAATGTGTTTTAATGAAACCCAGCTAGCATTCCAAAATATTAGATATTCTTTCGAAAAAAATCGACACCCTTTTTAAAAACTCAGTCATTAGACAGTCTGGAAATGAACTGTTATGGGATCCAAGCTTGTTTCCCAGTGCCTTCAGCACTCACTGTCACACCACTTGATTGCACTGCCCACCCAAACTTCAGTGTTGCCTCCTAAAGAGCCCAATTGTGCCACCCTTACACACAATGAATAGTACCTTACAATACATAGATTCATAGATTCTAGGACTGGAAGGGACCTCGAGAGGTCATCGAGTCCAGTCCCCTGCCCGCACGGCAGGACCAAATACTGTCTAGACCAGGAGTCGACAACGTTCGGCACGCGGCTCGCCAGGGTAAGCACCCTAGCAGGCCGGGCCAGTTTATTTACCTGCTGACACAGCAGGTTCGGCCGATCGTGGCCCCCACTGGCCGCAGTTTGCTGTCCCGGGCCAATGGGGGCGGCAGGAAGCTGCGGCCAGCACATCCCTCGGCCCGTGCCGCTTCCTGCTGCCCCCATTGGCCCGGGACGGCGAACTGCGGCCAGTGAGGCCCGCAATCGGCCGAACCTGCTGCGTCAGCAGGTAAATAAACTGGCCCGGCCCGCTAGGGTGCTTACTCTGGCGAGCCGCGTGCTGAACGTTGCCGACCCCTGGTCTAGACCATCCCTGATAGACATTTATCTAACCTACTCTTAAATATCTCCGGAGATGGAGATTCCACAACCTCCCTAGGCAATTTATTCCAGTGTTTAACCACCCTGACAGTTAGGAACTTTTTCCTAATGTCCAACCTAGACCTCCCTTGCTGCAGTTTAAGCCCATTGCTTCTTGTTCTATCCTTAAAGGCTAAGGTGAACAAGTTTTCTCCCTCCTTCTTATGACATCCTTTTAGATACCTGAAAACTGCTATCATGTCCCCTCTCAGTCTTCTCTTTTCCAAACTAAACAAACCCAGTTCTTTCAGCCTTCCTTCATAGGTCATGTTCTCAAGACCTTTAATCATTCTTGTTGCTCTTCTCTGGACCCTCTCCAATTTCTCCACATCTTTCTTGAAATGCGGTGCCCAGAACTGGACACAATACTCCAGCTGAGGCCTAACCAGCGCAGAGTAGAGCGGAAGAATGACTTCTCGTGTCTCGCTCACAACACACCTGTTAATACATCTCAGAATCATGTTTGCTTTTTTTGCAACAGCATCACAGTGTTGACTCATATTTAGCTTGTGGTCCACTATAACCCCTAGATCCCTTTCTGCTGTACTCCTTCTTAGACAGTCTCTTCCCATTCTGTATGTGTGAAACTGATTTTTCCTTCCTAAGTGGAGCACTTTGCATTTGTCTTTGTTAAACTTCATCCTGTTTACCTCAGACCATTTCTCCAATTTGTCCAGATCATTTTGAATTATGACCCTGTCCTCCAAAGCAGTTGCAATCTCTCCCAGTTTGGTATCATCTGCAAACTTAATAAGCGTACTTCTATGCCAATATCTAAGTCTTTAATGAAGCTATTGAACAGAGCCAGTCCCAAAAACAGATCCCTGCGGAACCCCACTTGTTATACCTTTCCAGCAGGATTGGAAACCATTAATAACAACTCTCTGAGTACGGTTATCCAGCCAGTTATGCACCCACCTTATAGTAGCCCCATCTAAATTGTATTTGCCTAGTTTATTGATAAGAATATCATGCGAGACCATATCAAATGCCTTACTAAAGTCTAGGTGTACCACATCCACAGCTTCTCCCTTATCCATAAGACTCATTATCCTATCAAAGAAAGCTATCAGATTGGTTTGACACGATTTGTTCTTTACAAATCCATGCTGGCTATTCCCTATCACCTTACCACCTTCCAAGTGTTTGCAGATGATTTCCTTAATTACTTGCTCCATTATCTTCCCTGGCACAGAAGTTAAACTAACTTGTCTGTAGTTTCCTGGGTTGTTTTTATTTCCTTTTTTATAGATGGGCACTATAATTGCCCTTTTCCAGTCTTCTGGAATCTCTCCCGTCTCCCATGATTTTCCAAAGATAATAGCTAGAGGCTCAGATACCTCCTCTATTAGCTCCTTGAGTATTCTAGGATGCATTTCATCAGGCCCTGATTTTCTAAGTGATTTTTAACTTGTTCTTTTTTTATTTTATCTGCTAAACCTACCCCCTTCCCATTAGCATTCACTATGTTAGGCATTCCTTCAGACTTCTCAGTGAAGACTGAAACAAAGAAGTCATTAAGCATCTCTGCCATTTCCAAATTTCCTGTTACTGTTTCTCCCTCTTCACTGAGCAGTGGGCCTACTACACACAGAGTCCCACTGATTTCAATGGGACTACCATGTAGTAAAGTCCTGTTCATCCTGAGTAAGGGTGGCATAATCATTTACAAAAAGGTATGTAGAGTGTAAAAGAATTAAGAATTCCTTTAAGTAGTTTGGGAGGGGCCAGCCCTGTCTTCTATAGATATGCCTGTACCACAGACAGAGGGTGTGACTGCAGTTTGTGTACACAAACCTGAGCTAACTCTAATCTAGCTAGCTTGGGGTACTGGACCAATGAAACTGTGGCAGCACGCAATTCAGTGTAGGCTGTAGAAGCCCACCCAGGATCGTGGCTAATTATTTGGGCAGCTGGCCCATGCTCAAGGGCATGTTTCACTACCCAAGATAGCTATATTAAAGCTAGCTCAGGTATAGCTCCATGAGCTGCAATCATACCCCATGATTACCATGTAGACCTATCCTATCTTTCAGAGGCTAACAAAATATGAGCTGAATATGCAGCTAAAGTTCCCTTGTAATAGATGCAAATGATACATAAGTGTAAACATATTTTTCTAAAGGCAAACTTGCCATAATCTTAAACTTTATTTGCTATTAAACCTCATCATCTTAATACATTATTTTTTATTGTGTAGGAAAATATCCTGGATAAAACAGTTTTAAAATGGAATTTGACAGAGAAACAACTAAGGAAAAAAAATGCAATTCTATTTACTGTTTTTCAAATATTCATTTATGTTTTGTCAGCCCACCTTCTCCTGCTGAAGTATGAAGTCAGAATTCTGTGCTGGTCACATTACAAACTGGCATCATATAAATGAAGGGATTGTCCAGTTCCACATTGTTACAATAATAATTGCAGGTAGGCTTGAATAAAAACTCTGGATCCAAACTTCAAACCTGGCCCTGTTTACATGGCCACAAACCATAGATCTGTGCAACCCAGACTTTGGAACAGTTCAGAGCCAGATCTAGTTTGTGTATTGGGCCCATCTTTAATAATCATCTTAGGGTTTTTTTAAATATATAAACAATGCCATCTTTCCTTTGGAAGCATTTCAGAGTGATTTGCAATAGTCTGTGTACATACATATCAGTTAAGCAACTTTTGTCTGTAGCCCAAAAGTTTAGGACAGGACATGAAGATAATTGTATCCAACTGAACCTAGGGGAAATTTTAGGAGTCAAAATGTAATTACTAAAGTTGGAGATTGGCCAAAATACTCCTATGCTTGAAAAAGCGCTGTGGGATTCATGGTATTTTGTGTTTTACTTCTCATTTCATATATTCTTCTTAGCACACTTGCCCGGAAGAGTACCACCTACTGTATTGCTAACAACTCTTCTGCAACATCCTGCTAGGCTTACTATTGCTGTGGGTTCAAACAGGGATACTGATTTAAAGCAAATATTTTCAACACTTAGTGTGCGCACACACACACATATAAAAACACACAAGGGAAGGGTGTAAAAGGGATCAGATTTAATGTCTGATATATGAGAGATTGTCCTCTAGTAAAAAAAACTGTAAGATAAAGAAAAATAATGAGAGAGTATGAATGTAAAAATAATCTGAATCTGTAGAGAAGTTGTTGAACCTTACAGTAGTCTTGCATTCTGCAGTAGGGCATTGTATCGCATCTTTAACCACTCTGAATAATTGCTTTCAACTATTGTTAAACTAAGAGAGAGGTTAGGTTAGCACACTCACATATAGAGGCTGGAGCTTGTGATATCTGTTTTTATAATTTAATAGTTCTGAAACTCAGGTGACATTTTTCAGAATCAGCAGGGAAATACATACTTTCTTTGGGTCTGAAAATTACTGTTGGAACTCAGTTTGTTACTATTTGAAACAAACTAGCTTTCCCCATATGTGATAGATAAAACCACATAATGGCAACTGCAGGAATTCTTTTTCTGAAGATACAGGTCTGCTACTCAATCCGTAGAAATAATTGATAAATAGAACTGAGATGAGGTTTAATTTAAGAATTTCCTTTTAAAAAAATCTTTGATCAATATAGAGGCCTTTATGAGCATGGGGGTGGGGAAGTCTATAGTGGCTTCTTATTTTGAGCCCCGGAATCCCTGAGATATTCAGATTCCCACTGCTTTACATTCTGCCCAGAATTCAGTCTTCCTAGCCCTACATCCGGAAATCAGGACCAAGCTGCAAACTTTGGATTTCAATCCACTTGTTTCCAAAGTTTGTGAATCCAGATCCAGAGTTCAATTTCAATCCTATCATGTCTACAAAGAGTTTCTGTAGGATCTGGTAATAAAATCTACACATATTTATATTTCAGGAGATGTTTGAATTGCCTGTGAAACACCGTGTCATAGCTGCATGAAAGAAGTCTACAAATAAGTGGGAGGTATGTCCACACTGCAGTTGGATCCCAGCTTGATTCCCAGCCCAGCTAGACAGACTTGTGTTAGCTATGCTAGTTAGCAAGATAAAAATAGCCATGTAGATGTTTCAGCACCATCGGCAGCTCAAGCTAGCTGCCAGAGTCCAAGCGCACCTGAACCCCTGGGTCCGAGTTTAGGTGGCTAGCTTGAGCTGCTGCCTGTGCTGCAGTGCAACATCCACACTGCTATTTTTAGCATGCTAGCTCCAGCAGTGCTAGCGCGAGTCTGTCTACCTGCACCGGAAATCACACCTCCCAGCTTCACTGTAAACATAACCTGAGCGACTTGACTTTTTCTCTGATTACTCAGCTCCTTGAAATATACTGATTGCAAGGTGAAGAATTTTTCACTGGTTCAGCTGTCTCAAATCGTTGTTAATAGCAAGAAGTAGAAGGGGTTGGAGGTAGAACAATATCTCAAGTAATAGAAGTCAATGGGCATTTTGCCATGGGAGCAGGACCTGAATTTCAGGACTACTTTGCTTTGTGAACAGTCATAACTTCACTCCCTTTAAATGCCTTTTACTTGGCTGAATAACTCTGTTTCCCATGTTGCAAAGTGAGGCTGTGGTCAAGGAAATTAAAATTAATGCTTATGAAAATAAGTGAAGGGGAAAGAGGACACACATGACTTTATTGTAACTTATCTTTGACAAGCTGATCTGTTATTTTTCATTGACATAAAGGTTAAATCCATTACTTGATGGTCTTTCTGAATATGGAGAGAGAATCATCAAGGCATGAAGGGCTTGGGCAAGCAATTCTGCAGTTCATTTGATCTTTCAAGGTATGATTTTCATCTTCAGCAGCAAAAGTGATCTGACTTTAACATGTTCACCCAACATGTAAAGAAATGGCTATAAATTAATAGTTACAGTAACTTGCTCTCATGGGTCTATAAAAATACTCTTGAATACTGAAATGTTTAAAAGCTATTAGCTTGATTATCAGAGGTGATGAACATCTGTAACTGTTACTGAAGCCAAAGTGGATTTTGGGTGTTCACCATCTCTGAAAAGTTTAATTAAAACTCCCATTGACTTCAGTAAGATTTATACACACACACACACACACACACACACACACACTAGTGATAGCTGCATAATAGCCCTTTATATCATTGTCATATAATATTTCTGCTGTAACAACATTTACCTCTTTAAAATGCGGTTAAAACTAAGGTGGAATGTTTTTATCCAAAACTGTTTAGATGCAGAAATGTTTTGCATTTCTTCTTAAAAATAAAACTGTATGCAAACCTCAAGGGTAAATTATCAGAGAACAGCTGATTTGGGTTTTATAATTCACACGAGTGAACTCCCTTTGGTAGAATTATGGTTCAATAATAAACCAAACTAGAATGTTCATGTCAAAGTGATTATAATTTTTCAGTATGACAAGCTGTTTGCAAACCTGTTCACAAGATGTCTATGTTTTTATTTGCATTGTATTTCAGACTGTGAGGAAAGATGATTTCTTTTCAATATCACCTCATTATGGAATAATCTTGCTGAAATATACATTTGGGGAAATTATTTTATCATCTAGATTTGGAAGTGAGATAATTAACACTAAATAGGTTCTAAAACTTTACCATACATTTTGCATTACACATATGGAGCATGCATTAGATTTAGGGCCAGCTATCAGAACTGGTGCTGTTTTTTAAAAAGTAAACAACATAGATAAGGGTTGTTGTATGCTTTGTATTGCAGTAGTAGTTACATGTTAAAATTCAGTCACATAGATGAGTGCTTTTTCTCCCCCCCCCCAAGACATTTGCATGTGGGGGGTGGGGAGAGAAGATTTTTAAAGTTTTAATTAAGTTTTTATAAAAGAAATTCCACACCTGAAATTCAGAAAACTATGAACTAACAGACTAGAACCAATCAGGAGAGGAAGGAAAATCCAGCAGTTAGACAATAGCCTAGAATTTCAGAAGACAGGGGTTCAAGTCACAGGCGCCAGTGAGTGCTTGTGCTCCCCCGCCCTGACTCGACCCCTGTCCCGCCCTTATTCCAACCCCTTCTCCAAAGTCCCTGCCCCAACTCCGCCCCCTCCCTGCCCCTATTGGACCCCTCCCCAAATCCCCACCTCTTCCCTGCCTCCTCCCCTGAGTGCGCCGTGCTCCCCCTCCTCCCCCTTCCCTCCCAGTCTTGCCGCGCGAAACAACTGTTTTGCAGTGGCAAGTGCAGGGAGCCAGGGGGAAAAAGCAGCCACGTGTCACGCTCAGGGGAGGAGGCCGAGGCGGGCTGAGAGGGGGGAGCACCCACCAGTTTTTCCCCGTGGGTGCTCCAGCCCCGGAGCATCCATGGAATTGGCGCCTATGGTTCAAGTCCCTGCTCGACAACAAACTTTCTGTGAGACTTTGGGCAAGTCACTTAGTCTCTCTATACCTCAGTTCTCCATCTGTAAAACAGAGATAATAGTTCTTATGTACCTCACCAACATGTTGGGGAAGATAAACACATTAAAGATTGTGAGGTGCTCAGATAGTATGGTAATTGACTCATAGGAACACCTTAGATAGATAAAGGTGCACTTATTCCAATAACTTGTAACCTCCTGCAATGGTCTATACAGATACTTCAGAGGAAGACAACAACCCATAATACACCTAGCCAATTATGCAACACAGCAGAGAGTTAGAGAGAGCATTGAATGTTTGTTTGCCTCAGTAAAATGAGTAAAATAGCATTCACAGGTTTTTCACAAATTTTTAAACATAAGTACATTTTACAAAGAGTAGAACAGAAATAAAATTGAGGGTTTCCTAATATATGGTGCTTTTTACCCAATTTCATAAACGTAAGACTAGGTTAAGTAGGGAGCATAGTCTAGGGGCTAGTGCAGGGGAATGTACCCTAATATATCCATATGGAAGAGGACCCTACTTGACAGGTATCATGAAGCTTAGTTAATGAGGTGCCTTGATTGGCCACTAATGAACATTTAGATTCTTGCATAGTAGAAGGCTATTTTATCCATAAACTCACCTTCCTTTGATGGAGTAACATAATCTGTGATGATGGCAGAACCAGATAGTGACAAGGATAAAAAGCCTCCATCCATCATGAACCACCCATTAGGACTGAGAGCAAGAGAGACCCATTGCTTTCACTGTTTCCATTAACTCTATCTTTAGCAACAAACTCCACTGAAGGTCTTATTTTCTTTGAAGGCATGAGTTCAGACTCATCCCCAGTTTAACTAATTAAATCGGGGATTAATTTGCCTTACAACGATGTCATTGTTTAACAACAAATACCTCAGGCTACCATAATACTTTTGTTCATAAGGACATTTCCAGCACTATTAAATGGTTAAAAACATTTTATTCCTGATCTTGAGCAATGAGTTTTTATACGTAAAATCATAACAGCAAAAATAGTCAGTAAAGGTTCCCATTGGCATAAAAAGGAGAACATCTGCTGAAGTCACAAGTGGCTTGTTGCCTGAGTTAGCAGCAGGACAGCCTACAGCTGATTAGCTGCGTCCTCATAAGAAAATAAGACTGCATTCAATAGAAGTATCTCTGTAGTTTCAAGGGTATAATTTTGAAAGTATAAAAAAACAGTTTTGATATTAAAAAATTCCTTTCCTGGGCATCTTGGGAAATTGTCATAATGGCTGTTTACCTATTTGATCAGAACACATTCAGAAGTACACAATGCTTAGTCTCATGATCATAGTATAGCCTGAATTCAGCAAAGCATTTAAGCACATGCTGAAGTCCATCCCTATTTAGCAAAGTGTTTAAGCAAGTGCTTGATTTGAAGTATGTGCTTAAGTACATTTAAAGTCAATAGATTTAAGCACATGCCTATATGTGTTTTTTTGTTTTGTTTTGTTTTTAAGAATAGAAGTAGACAGATGAATCAGGGTTTACACAAAGGCTTCTTTTACATAGACTTGCTGTGATGGGATGTATTCCTCACACTGGCCCATGAGTGGGTAAATTAGGCCAGGCACACCTAATTACCCAATTAACCACCAAGTAGGGGAGAGATGTAGGCTACAAGGTGGCCACCAATTAGAAGCAAACTCAGCCAGGCAGGATCAGGAGGGGCCTGTATAAAGCCCAGGTGCTGAGTGTAGAAGGGAGGTTGCAGTTACTCTCTGAGAGCAGGGAATGAGGAGCCAGGTTGAACCCAGAGAGGGTGGGAGCTAGGTGTGTAGGAAGAAGCCCAGGGAAACAGCAGCAAGCCCAGGGAAACAGCAGCTAAGATGGTACAGGCCTTGGCTGCATGTTACAGGGTCCCTAGGCTAGAACTCAGTGTAGAGGGCAGGCCTCCATTCCCCTACTAGCCACTGGGTAGTGGCACAGGGCGTTGGAGATGTCGTCTAGATGGACTATGATTTCCCCGGAAGGGGAGGAACTAGTGACCTGGCCATAGGGCCAAGGCATGGACCAGAAGCTGCAGCTTCGACAGCAAGGGAGGCTGCAGACTATGAAAAGAAGACAGGTAGAGAGACTGTTGCGGAGGGCACAGCACCTGGCAGAGCTAATCCCCAGGAAGGCCAGAAGGAGATGCTATGAGCAGTGAGGGAACTGTGTCACATTTGCCCATTTAATTCCATACTTTCAAGTTTATATTTTGATTATATAAAGTTAATAGCTCTAGTTTTATCCCTTGTAATGTCATTTTTATGCACTAGATAAATGCACATAAAGAATGAGTAAATAGTCTGTGACATTTCAAAAAGGAAAGATTTAAAAAAAGAACCAAACCCAACAAAACAGGGATAAGTGGTTACCTGAGAGTTCGAAATTCCAAATACACTAGATGTGGTTGAGAATACTAACCAAATCATTCCCTAACATTTAATTATATACACCATGATGGCAACATACTTTCTTTCAAGAATTTGTGAATAATTTTGAAACATAATTTGAGGATTTTGCAATTTGATCATGAACAGAAAGATGTGATATGAATGTTATGAATTATTTGCTTATTTCACATCTACTCTTACAACAGGTGCAATGGAAACTTTGATGATCAAAAACAATCAGATTCTTAGTTTATGGCCCATCTAAAAGATGGCACCTTCTGCAGCAAGGTATCTATAACACAGTGTTGTGGCATTCGTTGCATACTGAGTTAAGGAGCGGAGTCCTGTCTTCTGACTTACTAATACAATTTCCTGCACCATTGACATTTTTCCTAGAGATCTCCTATTCCAGTAGTTATCTGATCCAGTCCTGCTTCACTTGTGAGAATTGAAAAGACTACAATTTGATAGGGTCTAGCTGCTGGCCATATGTAGTCTTTGTTTTTATATGCATAATTTATCTGACCACATTTTACTTTATGACACAGAGGGATATTCAGGCATTGAGCTACACATAGACACTTGTCCAAAAAGTTGCTGCTAAGAAGGAAATCATTAGGGAGTTGGTGGAATCAGCATTCTTGCCATCCCCTAAAACCTGTAAAGTTCACCCTTTTCAGGTGTTCTACAATCATATCCTTAGAGATAGAATCCCAAGGTAGGATCTGGGGGTCAGGGACGTGGTTCTGTCTGGTGGTCCTGCTTTGAGCAGGGCATTGGACTAGATGACCTCCTGAGGTCCCTTCCAACCCTGATATTCTATGATCCTATGATTCATGCCTTTTAATATGACTACCCCAGGCACCCCTATTGGGATTAATTATTCTCCATGGATAGTTCAGAGGTTTTACAGGCACTCTCATCTTACCCAGAATATGGCATTAATGTTCTTTCATTTCCATGCTATGGGCCTGATCCTGACAGTTGCTAAGTTAACATGAGTTGTAGGATCATATCCTAAGAGTATTTATAGATTGCTTTTGTCCTATACCCCAGATTGCATATGTTGCAACATCTCTGATTTAGGAGAGAGTTGGACCTTCAAATGTCTTTGAATCTAAAAAATCCTACAATTAAGTTTGGAATAATGGTGGGATAATTCTTGATGCCAAAATAATTAGCCTTTACCCATTCCATAGTTAAAAATAAATTAAAAACTCATTTAGGATCAGATGTCAAAATTAGCACAGATTATGCTTTTTAGGCATTGCTACTGTTTCTACAAGCCCAGTGCAATACAGTCAAACTAAGTAGTAAAGATACCTGAGTCCCAAGAAAAAATCAGTGCTTTTAATAACTCAGAAAGTGGTTTTCATCAGCATGCATGTCATGATAGTCTTTCCCACTGCAGATGGGCCAGAAATGAAGGATTTTTAAATATAAATATATTTGATGTTTAATGTTTTGGGGTACTTCCCACCTAGTAATTACCAATTACTAATCATTTCAATAATGACAATTCTAGTTAAAATATTAGATGCGGATTGTTGCTTTTCCTCCCTATATATATGTATTAGTCCCCTACAGTTGGCTGCAAACCTCTGATTTACAATTTGCTTTTTAAAAACAATGAAAAGTGAAGTTTGATTTTTAGAGCATCAGTGAGCTGAACTGGAAGTGATAGCTGTCACCACACTCAGTTCTCCATGAGGTTATTGTCTGCAGAGAGAAATCCACTTTCAAAACAGTTAAATATAAACTACTTTCATTACATTGTATATATTGCATGCATAAAGGACCAAATACAGCCACATCTTCTGTGGCCATGCATGACCATGACCTAGGAGATTACTGAAAAAACAAGGGGACAGAATGAGGGGAACACATGCAGTTCTGCACCCTGGTCCAATTAAGCATGTCCTTAAAGTTAGGGACATGCTTAAATGCTTTTCTGGTTAGGAATGGACTTAAGCACAAGTTTAACTGTTTTGCTGGATCGGGGCCTCTGTGTATACTAGGGGGACTCCCTATGCCCCAGGATGCAGGAGGAGTTGTGAGGGTGTGGGGATGAGCGAGGTCACAGGAGGAGTGGAGGCCATTTGAATAGATTGACCAATCCTCCTCCTTCTCCTGGAGGAGGAGGCTATAATGACACAGACTGAGTAGTTCTGATGATGCTATGAGGCCTTGGTGAAAGGTTTCGCCTTACCTCAATCCAGGTAGAGATCCTCACTTTGCAGCCTGGCAATGAATACAACATAATTATATAGGTGTGCAGTATATTCACCTATAACCATTTAAACATTTTGGCCCATGGTGTAGGATGTTGTTTTGTGGTGACATTGTTAACATGACAAACTTCACCTTGTACTGGCAGGGAAGATAACAAGTCACTACTAAAGTTCCCATCCTGCTTCCATTGAAATCACAAAGGGTTATGTCTATACTGCAACTAAACATGCATGGCTGGCCCATGTCTGCTGACTTAAGCTTATGGGGTTTGGACTATGGGGATGTAAAACTGTGGTGTAGACATTTGGGTTTGGGCTGGAGCCTGAGCTCTCAGACTCCCTGAGGGTGGAGGGTCCCAGAGCCGGGCTCCAATTCAAGCACCAATGTCGACACTGCAATTTTACAGCCCCATAACCTGAGACCCATGAGCCTGTGTCAGCGGACACAGGCCAGCGGTGGGTGTTCAATTGCAATGTAGACATACCTAAAGAGTGAGAGGCTTTGCTGTGCTCTTTAAAGAGATATCACAGAACTCACAGCCCAGGGCAGAGGACTATCATAGTTCAAACCATCTTTGCACTCTCCTGATCCTGGGCTTCTCCACAGCTCCTGATGTAACACTGACAGACCCTAAGTTAGAGAACCTAAGGCACTGGTTTTCAAACTTTTTTTCTGGCGACCCAGTTGAAGAAAATTGTTGATGCTTGCGACCCAGTGGAGCTGGGGATGACGGGTTAGGGGGCACGGGAGGGGCTCAGGGCTGGGGCAGAGGGTTGGGGTGTGGGGGTGAGGGCTGCAGGGTGGGGCCAGGAATGAGGGGTTCAGGGTGTGGTAGGGGGCTCTGGGCAGGGGGTTGGGGTGCAGGAGGGGTCAGGGCTCTGGGCTGGGGGTGAAGGCTCTGGGGTGGGGCTGGGAATGAGGGGTTTGGGGTGGCTCAGGGCTGGAGCAGGGGATTGGGGCGCTGGGTTTGGGCATGAGCTTATTTTACCACGCTGCACCCCGGAAGTGGCAAGCAGCAGGTCCAGCTCCTAGGTAAAGGCGTGTAAGCGGCTCTGCGTGGCTCTCGCCCGCAGGCACCATCCCCCAACGTCCCATTGGCTAGTTCCTGGCCAATGGGATTGCAGAACTGGTGCTCAGGGCAGGGGCAGTTCACGGAGCCCCATGGCCCCGCCGCCTAGGAGCCACAGACCTGCTGCTGGCCGCTTCCGGGCACAGCGTGGTGTCAAAACAGATAGGAACTAGCCTGTCTTACCCGGGCAGCACCGCCGACGGGACTTTTAATGGCCCAGTCGGTGGTGCTGACCAAAGCCTCTGTGACCCAGTGCCTTACATTCTGCGACCCAGTACTGGGTCGCAACCCGCAGTTTGAAAACCACTGACCTAAAGTATGGCAGCCTGTTCCTGGCTGGGTATGGGTTGCAGCACTGCCTGGAGTCTCCCCAGCACTTTGGGCTGCAGCCCTACCCCCATCTGCTCTGTCCACCCTGAGATCTGCACAGCATGCATTCCATACAAGGGCTGGTGGGAGTGTCCTCAGAAGACAACCTAAGCATTGTTGTTTCCTAAACCAGGGGAATGCTCCACTGGCTGGATCCAGGGATTTTAAGCCTCTTTATTCCACTCCAGCCATTTTTATTAGGTGTGACGGAGCCAGATCAGGGGCATGGGGGCGGGGGAAGATGAGATCTTGCACTGGGAGTTTCACCATTGTTTTTCCAATGGGAGCAGGACCGAGCTGTGTATTTGTATGTGAGCCATTTTTTCCACAGACAATTATTCAATGGTCAGCGTGTAATGAGTTTGGTGATCTTAGTCCAGATCTTATAGGTCCTGGTTCAGCAAAACATTTAAGCATTTGCTTAACACGAAACACATTTTGGACCTTTTGAAGTCAATGGGATGTACATGTTCTTAAATGCTTTGTTGGATAAGGGTGAAATAAACACATGTTTAAAATTAATCACATGCTTAACTAGTGAATAGTCTAAATAACAAAGGGCTTAATCCACAAAGGGATTTAGGAGCCTAATTGTCTCTTTAGCATTAATCATATTACCCTCCTTTCATTCTTTATTTGGTGCAACCCATATCAGCTGTTCTACTGAATTCAAACAGAGATAGGCCTCTTCTGCTGGCCCAGCTTTAGGTGCCTAACTCCCTTGAAGGGCAAGGTCTTGACCTACATTACTGCCTGTGCTCTCCTCAGCATTTTCTAACTGGCTGTCTGCTCAGTTTGCTGACTCCTGAGAATCTCATTCTCAGGTGGCTAACCCTGTGCATTTTATAGGGAGCCTGGGCACCTAACTCAGGGCTGTGAATTGCAGTGATTGGCAGCACACCTAAATCCATTTGTGGATTTAGCCCAAAAATACTATCACAGATGTCTTTGTCACTCTGTTTGAAAGGGTATGTCTACACTACAGGATTAATCCTAATTTACATAATTTGAATTTTGGAAACAGATTGTATAAAGTCGAATGTAGGTGGCCACACTAAGCACATTAATTCGGAGGTGTGCGTCCATGTACTGGGGCTAGCGTCGATTTCCGGAGCGTTGCACTGTGGATAGTTATCCCATAGCTATCCCATAGTTCCCGCAGTCTCCCCCGCCCATTGGAATTCTGGGTTGAGATCCCAGTGTCTGATGGGGCAAAAAACATTGTTGCAGGTGGTTCCGGGTACAGCCTCACCCCTCCCTCCATGAAAGCAAGGCAGACAACCATTTCGCGCCTTTTTTCCTGGGTGAACACTACAGACTCCATACCACGGCAAGCATGGAGCCCGCTCAGCTCAAGACAGCAGTCATGAACATTGTAAACACCTCGCGCATTCTCGTGCAGTTTATGCTGAGCCAGGACCAGAAAAACGAGGAGAGGAGGAGGCGGCGACAGCAGCGCAGCGACAAGAGTGATGAGGACATGGACATGGACATGGAGACAGAATTCTCTCAAACCGCGGGCCCCAGTGCTTTGGAGATCATGTTGTTAATGGGGCAGGTTCTATCCATGAAACGCCGATTCTGGGCCTGGGAAACAAGCACAGACTGGTGGGACCGCATAGTGTTGCAGGTGTGGGACGATTCCCAGTGGCTGCAAAACTTTCGCATGCGTAAGGGCACTTTCATGGAACTTTGTGACTTGCTTTCCCCTGCCCTGAAGAGCCAGAATACCAAGATGAGAGCAGCCCTTACAGTTGAGAAGCGAGTGGCGATAGCCCTGTGGAAGCTTGCAACACCAGACAGCTACCGATCAGTCGGGAATCAATTTGGAGTGGGCAAATCTACTGTGGGGGCTGCTGTGATGCAAGTAGCCAAAGCAATCACTGAGCTGCTGCTACGAAAGGTAGTGACTCTTGGAAATGTGCTGGTCATAGTGGATGGCTTTGCTGCAATGGAATTCCCTAACTGTGGTGGAACGATAGATGGAACCCATATTCCTATCTTGGCACCGGAGCACCAGGGTATCCAGTACATAAACCGCAAGGGGTACTTTTCAGTGGTGCTGCAAGCACTTGTGGATCATAAGGGACGTTTCACCAACATCAACATGGGCTGGCTGGGAAGGGTTCATGATGCTCACGTCTTCAGGAACACTAATCTGTTTGAACGGCTGCAGCAAGGGACTTACTTCCCGGACCAGAAAATAACCGTTGGGGATGTTGAAATGCCAATAGTTATTCTTGGGGACCCAGCCTACCCCTTAATGCCATGGCTCATGAAGCCATACACAGGCAGCCTGGACAGTAGTCAGGAGCAGTTCAACTACAGGCTGAGCAAGTGCAGAATGGTGGTAGAATGTGCCTTTGGACGTTTAAAAGGTCGCTGGCGATCGTTACTGACTCGCTCAGACCTCAGCCAAACCAATATCCCCATTGTTATTGCTGCTTGCTGTGTGCTCCACAATCTCTGTGAAAGTAAGGGGGAGACCTTTATGGCGGGGTGGGAGGCTGAGGCAAATCGCCTGGCTGCTGATTACGCTCAGCCAGACACCAGGACGATTAGAAGAGCACACCAGGAAGCGCTGCGCATCAGAGAAGCTTTGAAAACCAGTTTCATGACTGGCCAGGCTACAGTGTGAAATTTCTGTTTGTTTCTCCTTCATGAAAACCCGCCCCTTTATTGACTCATTCTCTGTAAGGAACCCACCCTCCCCCTTCCCCCAGCTTGCTTTCAAAGGAAATAGTCACTATCATTTAAAAATCATTTATTCTTTATCAATTGATTATAAAAAGTAGCTGTACTGGCCATGAATGCATCCCAAGTCCTCAGGGCAAAGTAATCATTAAAAAACATTTGCTTTTAAAACAAGTTTTAAATTTTAAAAGGTAAACTCACCTGAGGTCCCTTCCATGGGGTCATGGTCTTGGATACTGGCTTGGGAGGGTACTTCAGTCAGGCTGAGAAAAAGATCCTGGCTGTTGGGGAGAATGGAGTGCTGTGTGCTCTCCGCAAGCTCGTCCTCCTCCTCCTCCTCTTGCCCATCTGCAGAATCCTCAGGTGTAGCTGATGAGATTACCCCCACCTTGGAATCCACGGTCAGAGGTGGGGTAGTGGTGGCGGCCCCCCCTAGAACTGCATGCAGCTCGGCGTAGAAGCAGCATGTCTGCGGCTCTGACCCGGAGCAACCGTTTGCCTCCTTTGTTTTTTTGATAGGCTTGTCTGAGCTCCTTGACCTTCACGCGGCACTGATCTGAGTCCCTATTGTGGCCTCTCTCCATCATGCCCTTGGAGATTTTTTCAAAAGTTTTGGCATTTCGTCTTTTCGAACGAACTTCTGCTAGCACTGAATCCTCTCCCCGTATAGCGATCAGATCCAGTACCTCCCGTACAATCCATGTTGGTGCTCTTTTTCGATTATCGGCCTGCATGGTTACCTGTGCTGATGAGCTATCTGTGGTCACCTGTGCTCTCCACGCTGGGCAAACAGGAAATAAAATTCAAATGTTTGCAGGGCTTTTCCTGTCTACCTGGCCAGTGCATCCGGGTTCAGATTGTTGTCCAGAGCGGTCACAATGGTGCACTGTGGGATAGCTCCCAGAGGCCAATACCATCGAATTGTGGCCACACTAACCCTAATTCGAAATGACAATATCGATTTTGGCGCTACTCCGCTCGTTGGGGTGGAGTACAGAAATCGATTTTAAGAGCCCTTTATTTTGAAATAAATGGCTTCGTTGTGTGGACGGGTGCAGGGTTAATTCGATTTAACAATGCTAAAGCCGAATTAAAGTCATAGTGTAGACCAGGCCAAAGATTCATCAGAGACCAAATTTGGAGTAAGCCATGACTAAACGGACATTTTATTCCTAGAGGAGGGCCTTCCTAACTCAGGGTTAAGTCGTCCTGGCTAGGCAGTTTGAAGAAAGCGTGTGTTATGATTGCCCACATTCTACTTGTTCTGGGCTTTTTTATTTTTATTCTTTTATTTATTTAAACTTTTTAATTTTTAGTATAGTCTCTTAATGTAAATGTTAGACTAAGATGCTGTGATAGGACTATATTTAATAAAAATATGCCTGACTGTGAAGGCTGGTATATGCTTTTGTGGGAAGATGATTAGATGATTATGCACTGCAGTTTCTATAGCTTATGTGACTGAAAATATTTGCTACTGAGTAATGCCTATAGCTCTTATTTTTGTAAGTCACCTCCTCGACTTCAAGAAAATTGCTTTTACAGTGCTAATGAAATATGAAATGTATGTTTTGTTGTTCAGAGGAACAAAATATTTTGTCCTTGGAAATTTCATATTTATTATGAATAGGGTTATAGTGTCGATTTGATATTCTGAAGACATCTATAATTGGTGTTTTCATAATTTTTACATAGAAATGTGTAAGGTAAACAGTAACTCTATGAAGCTCTGAGTAAAGGATAGCTCCCTTAAAAAGAAATATGCAAGAAATTTGTTCAATTGCAATTTGTCCTCTAAAAGAGAGAAGTTTTCACATTTAACTATGGTTTCGTGATCAACAATTAAGTATGATCCACTCTTTGGTAAATAATAAAGATAATGTATGCTGCTTATTCTTTCTAAAAGTGTGCAGATTACATTTTAATCTTTAATTTTAATAATATGCCCTCACTTTTAATTCTACATTCAGATCAGATCATCCCCATCTATTAATAACATATATAAATAGAAGCGGTCCAGAGATAGGTGACAATAATAACTAAATGCATGGGGGGAGACTTTGTATGAGGAGAGGATGAATAGGGAAGGTCTGTTTGCTTTAGAAAGGAGATATGTAGACAAAAGAATGAATGGTATAAAATAAGTTGGACATTCCTGTTTACCCTTTTTTGTAATACAAGAACCAAAAGAACATTCAATGAAATTGAATGGCAATAAATTTCAAACTTAATTATGAGTTGAACTAAGGGCTAGGGCACCGAGTGTCACAGGCCTTGGCCCTAGACCATGGGGATTCGAGGCAAGGACTGTAACTCAATTGTGGCCATTCCCCAAACTGAGACATAGGGATGATAAGAAGTGGCTCAGGGGAATGTGAGCAAGAGTGGGCCAAACCCAGGCTATTGCATGCTTCTACATGGAGTGGGAGGGTCTGGGTCTCTCTACGCACCCCAGAGTCACAACCACTGGCCCCAAGAAGGGCAGGGAAAGCGGTTACCATTGAGGCCAGTCCACTAAGGACCTCATCCAGAAAGTAAAGGACTTATTGAACTGAAATAAAGACTGAGGTCAGAGGCCCAAACTAGGAGGCCTGCTGATTCACCAAACCACCCAATATAGGGAAATAAATCAACCATTAACTGAGCTATGAAGAAACTTTCCCATGGGTAGGTTATTCAGAGTTGCCTACCCTCTTACACTTTTGAAGCATCTGTTTCTAGCCACTTTCAGATGCAGGCTACTGGCAGACTGGACATGGTAATTCCTTCTTTTTCAATATATCTTTTTGTATTTTCAGAATCAAATCTCCCTGATTTAAGTGACAAAAAAAATTTTTTGTATTGCTTTTTACTTCTACTAACCATGTAGAGATAGCACAACTAACAAAATATGAACTGAAAGCTGCTTTTTCTTTTAAATTGAGATATCCCATCTCTTAGACCTGGAAGGGACCTTGAAAGGTCATCGAGTACAGCTCCCTGCCTTCACTAGCAGGACCAAGTACATGTTCTTAAATGTAAAGTACATATTCTTGTACATTAATGGCAAGAGTTCAATTTGGTACAAACTGAAGTCAATAGAAATACTCCCATTTAGTGGATTGAACACTAACTATAATCAGTTACAATGGGTTGGTACTGAGGGCCTAATTTGAAGAAAGTTGAGTTGCACAGGTGTAATGTGGGACTGATTTGGCCTGTAGAATCTTTACTTCTGGCAAAGAAGTGACAAATGGAAAGAAACCAGGCTGGCTTTTGAATTTGCAGGGCAGGCAGCTCCAAAAACTCATCTAGCATTGAGACAATAAACATGGTACCAGCAATATTTCTCAGACATTTTAAATATCTACATTTCTTTTTCAAATTGTATTGCTAAAACTGGAATGTTTGTCTTTACTAAATTTACATACACTGTGTCCAAAACTGTACTCCTTACACATCCCATATTCCCATTGAGTTAAATGGAAAATACGTTCAGTTTACTGTTACTGATTTCAATGGATATTTTGGGTGCTTAAGCCCACTAGTTTTTCTAAATAGTAGTAAGATTAAATAGTTAACTGTCTCTAGAATCTAAATGAGATTGTTTCTGAAAGGTTAGATTTAACCAGAGGTAGCTGTAAATCAACTTAACTATTTCTAAGATGCAATCATGCAGCATACCTAGTGTAAATCACTTTGTTTTAACATGCGTGTATTTAATACAATCTGAAGTATGGTCCTGTCCCACTGGTGTGGAAAGGATTAAATAATGTAGGAGCTACTTTCTAAACCAGTCATCTTTGATCCTAAGATATCCTTGGGCCAGTTTATACATTGCTAAGCTGATTCTACTTTAGTTTTTGTTTATCTGTGGTAAACTAGAACAGTTATAGTGATAATTGTAAATGTAGTAATGTAAGCTGATCTGAAAGCTCAGAAATTAAGTAGAGTGCCTATGAGGGGCTAACTATAGCAAAACTATTTAAATAAAAACATTGTATAATTGTATTTTTATGCATGTAGCTTGAGGATAGGATGGGTTAACCATTAAACCGGAACAGGCAAATTATATATTACAGAGTTTTTTAAGGGAAAGGGGAAAAGACACTTCAAGCTCCAAGGTGAGGAAAGTCAGTTAATTTACTATTTGATGGGTTTTTTTTGACTTTTGTATTACCTTTTCTATGTAGAATTAATTTTCTTAAACATGACTGGGGAAGGGTAAGAGAAGACGGGGTTTGTTTCTGTTATACTGATTGGCTCCATAATAATTCAACTAGAGTGGAAATGGAACAGATTTATTTCCTTGTCAGCTGTTAATTTAGGAAGTTTTTTTTTATCATAGACTCCATAGATCCTTAATAAATATTGTTGCAGAGTAGTTTTAAATGGCTTATTCTTTCAAAGGGCACAATAATCTTATTATATTCTATCAGGAAGTACTGAAACATTTTGCAGCACTTCCAGATCTTTGTGTAACTGATGCTTTTAATGGCTTTCATGGTTTTACTGTACTGCTGGAGAAGGTCTTTGACAATCACAGCAAATATTCCAGCATTTGTTCCACTTTACCAGGTTTACCTTAAAGCCAGCCAATAGGACACTGCTGTGAATAGAGGAAACAAGATGCAGCCCTGGAAAGATGTACACAGAGCCTGGGAAAGATGGGATCAAAAGGAGTACATCTACATAGGGATACAAGACCCACAGCACAGCGGTGGCTGGCCTGGGTCAGCTGACTCAGGCTTGCTGGGCTAAGGCTGCAGGGCTAAAAATCACTGTGTAGACGTTTGGGATAGGGTTGGAACCCTCCGCCCTCACAGGGTCCCAGAGCTCAGGGTCCAGCTTTAGCCCAAATGTCTACACAGTGATTTTTCAGCCCCCATGAGCCTGAGTCAGCTGACCCAGGCCAGCTGTAGGTGTTTCATCCCTGTGTAGACATACCCAAAGGGGTCCAAGCATCCAGCCAAGCAAGAAACTTTGACTTGGAAGATTTTGGAGAATCCCACGAGATGGAAGAAGGAAAATACCTTATGATAATTGTAACTCTTCGTTATAATTCTTTTTAGCGAGGATTTTCAAAGGAGCATAAGTATGTGGGAGTTAGGATTTCAGTGCTTAGTGTGACGGGTTGGATCACAGAAACCCCCTTGGGAGCTGCCACCCGATGTGCAAAGACTACCCCTGCTTCTGTTTTCCCTGCCAGCTCAGGACTCCAGCACCCTGTCTTGCTGAGCCAGACACTCCCGTCTGGCTCCAGACACAGACCCAGGGTCTGAATCACTTGTCCCAAAGCTGCAAGTTTACCTGAAAACAGCTCGCAGTAGCGTGCTTGTCTTTAGCACTCAGATGCCCAACTCCCAATGGGGTCTAAACCCAGATAAATCCGTTTTACCCTGCATAAAGCTTATGCAGGGCAAACTCATAAATTGTTCGCCCTCTATAACACTGATAGAGAGATATGCACAGTTGTTTGCTCCCCCAGGTATTAATACATACTCTGAGTGAATTACTAAATAGAAAGTGATTTTATTAAATACAGACAGTAGGATTTAAGTGGTTCAAAGTAGTAACAGACAGAACAAAGCAAGTCACCAAGCAAAACAAAATAAAATGCGCAAATCTATGCCTAATCAAACTAAATACAGATAATCTCACCCTCAGAGATGTTTCAGTAAGTTTTTCTCAGACTGGACACCTTCCAGGCCTGGGCACAATTCTTTCCCCTGGTACAGCTCTTGTTGCAGCTCAGGTGGTAGCTAGGGGATTCTTCATGATGGCTTCTCCCTCTCTCTGTTCTCTTCCCCCCTTTATATATCTTTTGCATAAGGCGGGAACTCTTTGTCTCTCTGGGTTTCCACCCCCCCCTCACTGGAAAAGCACCAGGTTAAAGATGGATTCCAGTTCAGGTGACATGATCACATGTCACTGCAAGACTTCATTACTCACTTGCCAGCACACACATATACAGGAAGACTCACAGGTAAATACAGCCATCTGCAGACAATGGGAGTCATCAAGATTCCAAACCATCATTAATGGTCCACACTTTACACAATTACAATAGGCCCTCAGAGTTACATTTTATATTTCTAGTTTTAGATACAAGAGTGGTACATTTATACAAATCAGATGATCACACTCAGTAGATTATAAGCTTTGTAATGATACCTTACAAGAGACCTTTTGCATGAGGCATATCCCAGTTACTTACATTCACTTATTACCGTATTTTCTCTAAAACTATCTCAGTTACATTATATTGACTTATTATCAAGTTTTTTATAAAACCATATAGACTGCACAACGTCACACTTAGCTCCTATAAACTCCTTTATAAATCCTAGCCATTATCCATAAATCTCAAAGTTACTTACTAAAAGAAAGTAAATATCATCTCTATTTTACAGATGGGGAAACTCTCTGTTACAAATAGATGAAGTGATTTGCTCAAGTTCACCCAACAGAATCAGGAATAGAACCCAGGTTTGCTGACTCCACTCTTGTGCTGTTTCCATTGGAACACATGGTCTCCTGGGTCCCTAGCCTGAAACCTTTACTCTTTCTTCAAATGTCCTGCTCACCCACATTCTATGCTTGATTAGTAAACAGTTGACACACACTTTTTTAGTGGGTTACACAAGTTGTTCACCAACAGCTGGTCTAGAAAGCTATTTGCAGTTACTCTTGTAGCTCAAATAGTAAGGGCCTCTAGATCTGAAGGTCAAGGCATTCAGACCCCTGTGGGTAACCTATGGGGTGGGATAGTATGATTGCATGGGACTGACACAGTGAGATGACCTCTTTAAAAGGGTGTTTGTACTTACGCTATGATAATCTGTAAATTATGGTGTGAATCCCCCAAAATTCACAATTCATATTTCAATTATTTGTCACCCATTTTGTTTGATATAACCTTTGTCTGTGTTGTGTCCCCGCTGTGCCCAATCCTCAGAGGATGTGAGTCTGTGACAAATCTGAGCTATTGAGCCTGGCTCTTTAGCACCAGGTCAAAAGATGCATAATTTTTTAGCTGTGGAGATCATCAGTTCAGTCCCTGTTGTAGGCCAAGATGAGGTCCATAATTCTTGCAGGTGCCCCACATTGTCATGTTTGCAGACTGAGTGGTATTCTTCCTATTGGCAGGGATAGGGGCATGCAATAGGCAGATCTGCTGGTGGAATGATGGCACACACACCCTGCTGCTGTATTGCTCCTGAGTGTTTCCCATTTTCAGAAGTCCATGAGAGGCTATGAAGTGTTTCAGTAAGTGACTATAGAAACTCTTTTATGGAAGTTCCCTCCAGCTGAGAAGTTGTGTCATTACTGCTAAACATGGAGGGTTGCTCTTACTTTCAGTACTTTCAAATGGGTATAAAATATTGTAGACAGAATTTACTGAAATACATGCAACCTACTGAAAAGTGTGAGAAGTTGTGACCTAGTCAGGAGCACCTTCAGCAGCTCAGTTTCTCCCTCCAGTTCTCTGGCAGGTGGTGCTCCCTTTCTCCCTGACTATAAAGAGCTAATCACCGAGGTGTGCCAAAGCGGTATAATACCCCCACCCTCTAGAAACTAGCAAACAAAAACTTACATTTAATGACAGTTAAGATTGTGACAGGATAGACTCCATCCAAAAACCTTAAAAGCATGGAAATAAAAAGTTAAGGAGAAAGACTTGTGCATTTCTTTCCACCTTCATAAGGCTTGTCAACACTTCATAAGGCTTTTGCTTTCATCTCGAACAGCTACCCAAAAACAATATGTACCCCAGCTTCAACACACTTTCACTCTAATGCAAAACCCTTAACTGTTACCTGAGCAGAGTGAAAGCAAAATAACTCCCCAAATGCACAGACTTGTCTGTGCTGATCTGTTGATATTATTGATATAAAAAAGCATTTGAGGTCACTTATTGAGCCCTTATATATCTGCATTTACCACAGATATAAACAGTTTCTCTTTGTATTTTTTATTCTGGTTATAATGAACAACAGTAAATTCAAATTTTTCACCATGAAAAGAACTGAAATACTCTTCAATTGCCTTTTTTTTAAACCCATAGTTTGCAGGGTTTTTTTTTTTTTTTTTAAAGATGGGATTCATGGAATTTTACTCCATGAACATGACTGCCCTATTTTCAGTACTATCCCTAGGGTTATGAAATGGGCAAATCAGCAAGTCAGTTTCTTATCAACTGGAAGAACAAATGTTCAGATGCTTTAAAATTTAAAGAGCACAAACTAGGGACCAGTCAGGATTAAGTAAGAACTTCCCATCCAAACCAGATTCACCTTTTTCTGTTTGCTTATTTAGGAATGTCCTGATAACCTTTCAAGCACCATCTCATTTCCAGAAGGCAATTGAGAGGGTCAGGCATAACCCTCCACCCCCTTAGGATGCATGCAGAAGGAATACTCCTCTGCACAACTCTAAGGAATGTTACCAGTGGATAGAAATTTCTTTGTGAAGGTCTGTCAGTTCATAAATATCTATGCACATAACACTTTGTGCACTGAAATCCATTTTCAGTGCATACAGCCCTATATTCATAAATATTAATGGATTCAATGCATGTTCACTCTTAGTGTGGTGCAGAATATTCCTTATTTCAAAAAACTAAAATTCCTTGTTTAAAAAATAATATTTGAATGCTGCAACAGTAAATACTTTTAAAATTGTACAAAGCTGTTTTGTAAACGTCTAAAATATTATAGAAATGAATATCTAAGGCAATTTACATGTAGTTTATTCCACTTACATTTCATACAATGGCTTAATGAAGGCATAGTATGCCAGAGAACCAGCTGTGCTATCGTTTTGGTTGAGCATAGTTTTTTATTTAAATATGGACTATTCTAAAACCTGCATGCTTACTCAAATCATCTTGAAATTTGACGTGCTTCGTTGGAATGCTGGGCAGTGTTACAGTTCCACACATGGAGTGATCTCAGCAAGTGGTTCCTGAGATATACAGCCCCCCTAAAACAGCATATTACAAAATGTTCATTCTTCTAACTTCTTTTTGCATGCACCTGGGGCTTAAACTATAGCTCTAATCATCCCCCAACTGATTGCAGTAGTTTGGCATTTCAGCTAGTGTAAGGCACCCACTGCCCCTTTGGGGAAGCACTGCTGAAAAAGTAGGGTTACCATATTTCAGCAAGAAAAAAAGAGGACGGGAGGAGCCCCGCCCTAGCCCCGCCCCTGCCCCTCCCACTTCCCGCCCCCCCAGAACCTCCAACCCTCCCCCCC